>NC_142794.1:71817826-71985807 GCF_049724085.1 Artemia sp. Qi Xiang Cuo | reverse complement strand
TTAACATTGGAGGTGATCGTCTCTTACTAGGTTGCTAGCTACCGCTGCAACCCGGATTTTTATTCCAATGATTTTCTTTTAATGGAAAATTTTAATATATTGACTTTAAATATAACTGTACAAGCCTATACTATAGTAAAGTGGCCTGCAAAATTTAGTATAGGCAAAAGGTCGTTCTTTATAATAATTCTTTACTGTAATTATATTTCTAAGCATTGGACTGATCGTCTCTTACTAGGTTGCTAGCTACTGCTGCAACCCAAATTCACATATATATTTATTTATGAGAAGCAGCCTGGCCGAGTGGTCCAAGGCACTGGTGTTAGCCACCAGTCTCTTCGGAGGCGTGGGTTCAAATCTTACCGCTGGTATACGATTATGTTTGAAAGACTGCAGTGTGAAAAGACATCGAAAATGCAGTTTTTGGTGGAAAAATTTATCCTCTCTTAGAAATAATCTATTTTAGTTACAAAAGGTTTTTAACCCAGTTAATTTCCTTTAAAATGAACAATTGAACAACCCTCTACGATGTTCCAGTGCCAAGCTATCTCTGGATACAAAAAAAAAAGAAAAGGGAAAAAAATATCCAGTTTGGGGAGAATAACGTGGTTTAAGTCAATTTTCTTGATTTTCAAGCCAATATATTTCCCTTGCTGTTCAAGCCAAGGGACAAAAGTTTCCTATACAGGAGTTTCGAACAAGGCGGTTCTAATGGTGTACTTTTTGTTTTGATCTGACTCCTTTTTTAGGAACTATGGGTTTTTATATTTCTTAACATTGGACGTGATCGTCTCTTACTAGGTTGCTAGCTACCGCTGCCACCCGGATTATGTAATACTAACTACATCCAACGACTATGACGTCATTGGTCAATATTGTATATAAAAAATTAAGTTTTTCTTAAAAAATAATGAAATGAAAAAAAAAAAATTAAGCGCAAAAGTTGCTAGATCTAGAGATTTCCTTTAAAATGAGCCATTGAATAACTCTCTATGATTTTCCAGTGCCAAGCTATCTGTGGAAAAGAAGAAAGAAAAAAATATCCAGTTTAGGCAGAATGTTGTAGTAGCTGCCACTTTTCTTGATTTTCAAGACAATATATTTCCCTTGCTGTTCAAGCCAAGGGACAGAAAGTCTCCTATACAGGGGTTTCGGACAAGGCGGTTCTAATGGTGGGTTTTTTGTTTTGATCTGAGTCCTTTTTTAGGAACTATGGGTTTTTATATTTCTTAACATTGGACGTGATCGTCTCTTACTAAGTTGCTAGCTACCGTTGCAACCCGGATAAACTCACAATATTTCTTTTGGATATTGCTATGAAGCTTCGCCAAAGCATTTCTAGCCGACTTCTCAACAGCATCCACTCTTTCAAAGAGAATTTTAATCTGTAATTTTGAATACTTTTTGTGATCCCGATAAAACATGCGTAAAATGTTTCTCAATTCACAAAGATCAGCCTGCAATTTTGCCATCTTCTTGTATTTCTGAACGTAATTTTTCCCTTTGTCCTTATGCGTTATTCGGTACAACCTCGCAGATAATTAAATTTTTTCATTATAGCTTTTGTCACCCCAGTATCTACTCATTATTCTGGTAGCAACTTTTTTCTTATGTTTGTTTTGGTAATCTATATCATTATCATACCGTTCCTTGCTCTTTTGTTTGGCTGCCTCAATTTTCCCTTCTCGATACCCCTGATCCGTAACATACCTCTGTTTTGCTCTGTCATATTTAATTTTCTTAAATTCTGGATCACAAGACATCTTATTAGCAATCCTTACGCGTTCTCGAGCTTTTTTGCGTTCGGTGGCATTTTTATCTCTTTTAAATAAACTTTTCCTACATTTCAGGATGTTAGCTTTTTTTGTGTAGTAAAGTTTTCTATTAGTAGAAATTTGGATTGCTCTATTTTGATAGTTTTTTTGGTTATTCTTTCTTTTTTTCCTTTCAAGCAAGACCATATTTTTTCAAGGTTTAAAATTATTAAGTACACAATACCCCGTGTCGAGTATCTAAAACCTAGCATAAAAAAAATAATTTTAAAAATTTCAGGTATTTATCTTGTTTGAATTACAAAATTAGCATTATTGGTTAGACACCATAAATATTTTTGCAGTTTACATAATAAGTTTAGCGATTCTGGACTGAAAACTAAAATAATTGCAATTATAAGACAATAATATGGAGATACGTACTTTACGGGTTACAAACCAAATAAGGTTTGGTTCCAGGATACAATAATAACTTTGAACTGAGATGAAAAAAAATTTCTTCCAGGAGACAAAAAATAAAACTAATTGTAAAATTTTCATGAATTTTTTTGTTTAAATTAAGAAATTACTATTACTGATTAGGTATCATTGATATTTTTGCAGTTTACATAATAATTTTAGTGATTAAGCCAAAAAAGAAAATTTTGGTTCCAGGAGTTTCGGTTACTATTGAGAGGAGTAGCTATTATTGCTATAGAGTTCATTACCATGAACTGTTTGATTGCTTCAAAATTCCAATATCTTTGAAAAGACTGCACCATGAAAATACATCAAAAATGCAATTTTTTTGACAAAATTGATTCCACTTTAAAAAGTATTTTATTTTTAATTACAAAAGGCACTAGATGTTGCAATTTCCTTTAAAATGAGGTATTATACAGCTCTCTATGATTTTCCAGTGCCCAGCGAGCTATGAAGAAAAATCAAGCGGAAAGAAAAAAATATCCCGTTTGTGGAGAATAACGTGGTAAAAGTCAATTTGCTTGATTTTCAAGCCAATATATTTTCTTTGTAATTCAAGCCAAAGGACGGTAAGTTTCCTTTATAGAGGTTTCGGACAAGGCGGTTCTAATGGTGTACATTTTGTTTTGATCTGACTCTTTTTTTAGGAGTTGGGGGTTTTATATTTCTTAACATTGGACGTGATCGTCTCTTACTAGGTTGCTAGCTACCACTGCAACCCGGATTAGTTCTTTACCATGTCGTAACAATTTGTTTTATAATAATAATTAAGTTTGTTAATTACAAAAGGTTTCTATATACAGCCATTTTCTTTAAAATGAGCCATTACAAAGCTCTTTATTAGGACCGCGAACTGTTTGATTTAATACTTAAGTTACTATGGGTTCAGTTCGTTCCTTTTTGTAATGCTAGCTACCGCTGCAACCCTGATTCTATGCTATATGATTACAAACGGGAAAAAGTCTATGGCTTTTTCTTCTTTGAAATAGTAAGAGACGAATCTCAAACAATTAAGTACATAACTAAGTCCAAAGTCAGCAATGGGTTGTTATTGCAATGATTGTCCTTTAATGTAAACGATTTTGTTTTGGTCTTATTATAAAAACCCTGATTACAAACAGGAAAAAGCTTACGGCTTTTTCTTCTCTGGAGCAGTAAGAGACAACTCTGGCAGCTAACTGGTAAAAAAAATCCGGCAGCTAACTAAGTCCAAAGTATGCAATGGTTTGTTATTCCAACGATTGTCTTTTAATGTAACTACCATTGCAGTCCGGAATATATACAAGTAGCTTCCTTGTTTTAATTACAAAAGATTTTTAACCCCATTAATTTCCTTCAAAATGAGCCTTTGAACAACTCTCTACAATGTTGCAGTGCCATGCTATCTGTTGAATTACTAACCTATACTATAATTAAGTTGCGTATAAAATTTAGTATAGGTAAGAGGTCGTTCTTTATTATAATTTTTATTGTAACTAGGTTTCAGCCATCTCTACAGCCATGATACTATTGGAAATTACATAATCCCTATTTATGTTTTAGTTAACATGGGCAAGTTGTCGTTCTTTATTGTATCAAGCCAAGGGACTGAAAGTTTCCTATGCAGGAGTGTCTGACAAGGCGGTTCTAATGGTGTACTTTTTGTTTTGATCTGACTCCTTTTTTAGAAACTATGGGTTTTTATATTTCTTAATATTGGACGTGATCGTCTCTTACTAGGTTGCTAGCTACCGCTGCAACCCGGATTTTACTATGGGCTAAGGTTCGTTCTTTACTGCAAAACTAGCAAAACAGTTTTTAAGTCTAATGAAGATTTAACTGATGTGTCAAAAGTAAGGTTGCAATTCGACGATTTTGTTTTGGCCTTATTATAATTGGTATGGTGAAATAATAATATGCATATGGTTCTTAAATCATAATTCTTTATAGTCCCATTTGGTCTAGTGGCTAGAATAGTTAACTTTCACTTAAGAGGACCGGGTTCGATTCCCGGTGTGGGAAAATTTTTAACTCTATAATCTTCGAACATTCGAACCTTTTATAATTTATAATGATGTATAATATAAATACTGTAATCTTCACTATAGTGAAGTTGCCTATGCAAGTTAGTATAGGGAACAGTTAGATCTTTATTATAGCTCTCAAAGAATCAGGCAGAAAACTAAGTCCAATGTGTGCAATGGTTTGTTCTTGTAATGATCGTATTTTAATATAATATTATTAAATTACAGAAGGTTTTTAACCCCATTAATTTTCTTGAAAATGAGCCATTAAACAACTCTCTACGATGTTCCAGTGCCAGTCTATCTGTAGAATTACTGACCTATACTATAATTAAGTGGCGTATTAAATTTAGTATAGGCAAAAGATCGTTCTTTATTATAATTTAAAATTATTAAGCACACAAAATCCCGTGTCGAGTATCTAAAACCTAGCATAAAACAAAACTAATTTTAAAATTTTCAGGTATTTATCTTGTTTGAATTACAAAATTAGTATTATTGGTTAGACACCATAAATATTTTTGCAGTTTAAATAATAAGTTTAGTGATTCTGGACTGAAAACTAAAATAATTGCAATTATGAGACAATAATATGGAGATATGTACTTTACGGGTTACAGGATACAATAATAAATTTGAACTGAGATGAAAAAAAAATTTCTTCCAGGAGACAAAAAGCAAAACTAATTTTAGAATTTTCATGTATTTTTGTTGTTTAAATTAAAAAATTACTATTACTGATTAGGCATCATAAATATTTTTGCAGTTTACATAATAATTTTAGCGATTAAGCCAAAAAAGAAAATTTTGGTTCCAGGAGTTTCGGTTACTATTGAGACAAGTAGCTATTATTTTACTATAGAGTTCATTACATGGACTGTTTTATTGCTTCAAAATTCAAATATCTTTGAAAAGACTGCAGTATGAAAATACATCAAAAATGCAATTTTTTTGACAAAATTGATTCTACTTTAAAAAGTATTTTATTTTTAAATACAAAAGTGACTAGATGTTGCAATTTCCTTTAAAATGAGCTATTATACAGCTCTCTATGATTTTCCAGTGCCCAGCTAGCTGAGCAGAAAGAAAAAGCGGAAAGAAAAAAATATCCCGTTTGTGGAGAATAACGTGGTAAAAGTCAATTTTCTTGATTTTCAAGCCAATATATTTTCTTTGTTATTCAAGCCAAAGGGAGGTAAGTTTCCTTTATAGAGGATTCGGACAAGGCGGTTCTAATGGTGTACTTTTTGTTTTGATCTGACTCTTTTTTTAGGAGTTGGGGGGTTTTATATTTCTTGACATTGGAGGTGATCGTCTCTTACTAGGTTGCTAGCTACCGCTGCAACCCGGATGCATTTCTTAATATTGGACGTGATCGTCTCTTACTAGGTTGCTAGCTACCACTGCAACCCAGACCTACGATTATGACGTCATTTATGAAGCATGAACATGGAGATGCAGTTTTTGTAAAAATATTTAATTTCGAATATATCTGTTTATTACAAAAGGCACTTGATGAGGTAATTTTATTTCAAATGAGCTATTAAACAGCTCTATACGATGTTTCAGTGCCCCAATAGCTGCGGACAAAAAATAGGTTAAAAGATGCCGTCGATACAGATTACTGTAGCTCAAGCAAATTTTCTTATTTTTCAAGCTAGCATATTTTTTCGATGTTCAAGCCCAGGGACAGTTATTTTCCTCTATAGGGGTAGTGGACAAGCCGGTTCTAATACAGTCCTTCGTTTTTTATCTGAATTTTGTTTTAGGAGTTATAGGCTATTTTGTTTCTTAGTGTGGGACACATTCGTCTCTTACTAGGCTGCTAGCTACCGATACAACCTGGATAGCTAGCTACCGCTGCAACCCAGATCGCTTACTATGGGTTAGAGTTAGTTCTTGATATCAAAAACCCGTATAAATAAAATTATTTTACTTAAAACTTTCAGGACTTACTCTAGTTTCACCAATTAATTCACCAATTAATTCAAACTACCAAGTAGATAGCTAAATCGAATGTATACAATGATTTGTTATTCCAATGATCATCTTTTAATGTAATATATATATATATATATATATATATATATATATATATATATATATATATATATATATATATATATATATATATATATATATATATATATATATATATATATATATATATAACCCAATTGATTTCCTTTAAAATGAGTTATTGAACAACCCTCTACGATGTTCCAGTGCCAAGCTATCTGTGGAACAGAAAAAAAAGAAAAAAAGAAAGAAAAAATATCCCCTTTAGGCAGAATGTTGTAGTAGCTGCCACTTTTCTTGATTTTCAAGCCAATATATTTCCCTTGCTGTTCAAGCCAAGGGACAGAAAGTTTAGTATACAGGGGTTTCGGACAAGGCGGTTCTAATGGTGTACTTTTTGTTTTGATCTGACTCCTTTTTTAGGAACTATGGGTTTTTATATTTCTTAACATTGGACGTGATCGTCTCTTACTAGGTTGTTAGCTACTGCTGCAACCCAGATCATTCTTTACTGTAATTACATTTTCAGGTAGAGTACTAGGAGGCAAAAACTCCTGTGTTAAATTTTCTTCTGCATCTGTAAAAATATCTTTTGTCTGTCCTCATTAGTCAGAATATGCTGATTTACTTATTTTTTCTCTTGGCCCTCACTGTTTTCCACATTATTAGAATTGATTGCCAGAATGAGAAATGGTGTCTTCTTTCCTCTCATTTGAAGCCTTTTTCACTGCAAAATCAACTGAAACCATAAAAGTGGTAATTACAAATAATTTTGGCATTTAATAATAATAATATTGTATCGAGTTGTTTAAATATTAAGATTAAATAAAGCTTATTTAAGCATTTGCAGGAAAAGTATCTAGTTACTTTTCATAGAGTGAGATTGTTACTAACACATCCTAAATACTTTTGCAGTTTAAAAAGTTTTGCAGTTTTTTCTCATACATTTTGCTTTGTCATAACTTAAATACTGTAATCTTAACTCTAGTTAAGTTGTCCCTGCAAGTTAGTATAGACAAGACTTCGTTCTTTATTATATATTAAGCATTATTTCTATTGCTTAAGACTGAAACCATGTGTCAAGTATCAAGATCCTATCAAATATTAAAACTAATTTAAAAATTTTTAGATATTTTTCTATTCCTAATTAAAATATTTAGATTATTGGTCAGACACCTTAAATATTTTTGCAGTTTACATAATAACCTCAGGAATGCATGAAATAAAATTACTTCATTTAAAATTTTCAGGAATTACTCCAGTTTGAATTCACCAATCCGATTTTTATTAAAACTTTAAATAAGTTACTATATCTTTTATAACTATATCTACATGCTTTTAATAATGTTAATAATATTATTTTCATTATCTTGTGGAAGATGATCTTAATATATTTGTTATTGCAGTGTCGCAAAAAATGCAGTTTTTCATAATAAATCGATTTTATTTCGATCCTTTATGTACAGCTTTTCGTAAAAAATTGATCCTATTTTAAAAAATATTGAAATTAAAAAACGCTCTAGATGTGGTAATTTCCTTTAAAATGAGCCATTAAACAGCTCTTTACGATATTCCAGGTCCCCGCTGTCTGAGGAAAAGGAAGAAAAAAAACGATCCCGTATATGCAAAATATCTACTTTACTGACTCAATTAATGACGAACTATGTCGGTGTTCAATGTAATTCTTAAGGAAAATTCATCATATATATAATATACCGCTGCAACCTAGATATTTTTATTTCTGCTACTATGGGCTAAGGTTCGTTCTTTACTGTAAAACTAGCAAAACCTTTTTTATGTCTGATGAAGATTAACTGATGTGTCAAAAGTAATGTTGTAAGTCGACGATTTTGTTTTGGCCTTATTATAATTGGTATGGTGAAATAATATTATGCATATGGTTCTCAAATCATACTTCTTTATGATCCCATATGGTCTAGTGTCTAGGATAGTTAACTTTCACTTAACAGGCCTGGGTTTGATTCTCGGTGTGGAAAAATTTTTAACTCTATAATCTTCGAACATTCGAACCTTTTATAATTTATAATTATGTATAATATAAATACTGTAATCTTAACTATAGTGAAGTTGCCTATGCAAGTTAGTATAGGGAAGAGTTCGATCTTTATTATATCATTGGTTTAAAAATGTATTCTCTTTTAGAAATAATTTATTTTAGTTACTATAGATTTTTAACCCAATTAATTTCCTTTAAAATGAGCTATTGAACAACCCTCTACGATGTTCCAGTGCCAAGCTATCTGGATACAAAAGAAAAGAGAAAAAAATATCCCGTTTAGGCAGAATGTTGTAATAACTGCCACTTTTCTTGATTTTCAAGCCAATATATTTCCCTTGCTGTTCAAGCCAAGGGACAGAAAATTTTCTATACAGGGGTTTCGGACATGGCGGTTCTAATGGTGTACTTTTTGTTTTGATCTGACTCCTGTTTTAGGAACTATGGGTTTTTATATTTCTTAACATTGGACGTGATCGTCTCTTACTAGGTTGCTAGCTACCGCTGCAACCCGGATGTCATAATATAAATACTATAATCTTAACTAGAGTGAAGTTGCCTATGCGAGTTAGTATAGGGAATAGTTCGATCTTTATTGTAATGTAAAAACAATCAAATAGCTAACTAATTCAAATGTATGTAATTGTTTGTTATTCCAATGATGGTCTTTTAATGTAATTAATTATAAAAGGTTTTTATATGCAGCAGTTTCCTTTAAAATGACCAATTACACTCATTATTATGTCTAAAAACTGTTTGATTTAATACTTAAGTTACTATGGGTTACAGTTCGTTCCTTATTGTAACAAAATAAAAAAATAACTATCTTGTCTTATATGTAACTTTTATCTCATAAGTGTTCGATAGTCTAATGGTAAGGATACCGACTTGTAATGTGGGAGAACGGGGTTCGATTCCCCGTCGGGTAGAACTTTTAGTGTGTTGAATTAAAAGCAATATCTTTCAAATTTTAAATTTAAAAAAGAAACTCGTTTTATATACATCCTAGCTAAAATAATCAAGATAATATGAATGAACCACAGGGTTCAGTTTCTTTGG
This sequence comes from Artemia sp. Qi Xiang Cuo, assembly GCF_049724085.1. NCBI lineage: Eukaryota > Metazoa > Arthropoda > Branchiopoda > Anostraca > Artemiidae > Artemia > Artemia sp. Qi Xiang Cuo. Next base: position 71,976,475 of record NC_142794.1, on the reverse strand, counting down.
GCTTTAGTTCGTTCTTTACTATATTACATAATCCCTATTTCTGTTTCATTGTAATTTTAATAAATCCTTTATGGTCTAGAGGTTGGGATAGCTCTCACCCAGTTGGCTTGAGTTCAAATTTTGTATGGGAAATTTTAACTTATGATGATTTCTTAAGGAACATAATTAAAATTTCTTAATGTAATAAAAATAATTTATTTTAATTACAAGAAGTTTTTAACCCCATTAATTTTCTTTAAATGAGCCATTGAACAACTCTCTACTATGTTCCAGTGCCAAGCTATCTGTTGAATTACTAGCCTATACTATAATTAAGTGGCGTATAAAATTTAGTATAGGCAAGAGGTCGTTCTTTATTATAAACTGCTTTGATCTAACCATTATTCTAATCAAGAATGAGAGAATTTTCAGTTTTGACTTTCCTTATATACTAATTATGACGTCACTCTATTCACGTCATAGCTCTAATATAAAACTATGATGACGTTCATTATTTATCTAGTAGGGTTTCAGACAAGGTATTTCTAATGATGTACTTTTGTTTTGATCTGACTCTATTTTTAGAAGTTTTGGGTTTTTATATTTCTTAGCATTGGACTGATCGTCTATTACTAGGTTGCTAGCTACTGCTGCAACCCAAATTCACATATATATTTATTTATGAGAGGCAGCCTGGCCGAGTGGTCCAAGGCACTGGTGTTAGCCACCAGTCTCTTCAGAGGCGTGGGTTCAATTCTTACCGCTGGTATACGATTATGTTTGAAAGACTGCAGTGTGAAAAGACATCAAAATGCAGTTTTTGGAGTGGTCCAAGGCACTCGTGTTACCCACCAGTCTCTTCGGAAGCGTGGGTTCAAATCTTACCGCTGGTATACGATTATGTTTGAAAGACTGCAGTGTGAAAAGACATCAAAAATGCAGTTTTTGGTGGAAAAATTTATTCTCTTTTAGAAATAATTAATTTTAGTTACTATAGATTTTTAACCCAATTAATTTCCTTTAAAATGAGCTATTGAACAACCCTCTACGATGTTCCAGTGCCAAGCTATCTCTGGATACAAAAAAAGAAAAAAAGAAAAAAAGAAAAAAATATCCCGTTTGTGGAGAATAACGTGGTTCAAGTCAATTTTCTTGATTTTCAAGACAATATATTTCCCTTGCTGTTCAAGCCAAGGGACAGAAAGTTTCCTATACAGGGGTTTCAGACAAGGCGGTTCTAATGGTGTACTTTTTGTTTTGATCTGACTCCTTTGTTAGGAACTATGGGCTTTTATATTTCTTAACATTGGACGTGATCGTCTCTTACTAGGTTGCTAGCTACCGCTGCAACCCGGACTACCGCTGCAACCCGGACTATTATTACGACAGAGTCTACTTGACACTTCTTCTATGTAATGACTTAGTTCCTTGTACGAGCCCTCGACTTTTAGTAGATTAATCTGTTGTATAATCTTACATTTTGATACTGCCTTATATACGCTATTAATGAAACAGTTCAAGACAGGAAAATGTGGAGCTAGTGCCCTTAAAGAACGCAAATAGCTCTGACATCCCTCATTTGGGCTACAGTATAACGAATGCCCATGCTTTCTTGTGTCCCTGTAATTGATTTCACAATAATCCAAGCCGCCAAGGTAGAAATTAACCACTTTGTCAGTTGAAAATTTTAATGCTATATTATTTTCAAGGATATCAAAAAGAATTTGACATAATTCAATATCCGTCGGATAGAGCTTGCAGATATCAGGGTGACATTGCCAAGTAACCTGCTGCCCAATTTTTGGTTTTGAATGTTTACTCAGATTGTTATAGGTGACTTCAGCCATCATAATTTCCTTGTCAGATCTAGATTCAGAGCATTTTTCAATAGTTGTCTCGTACTTTTCAGGACAGTTTGTTCTACTACACAGACAATTTTTTGCCAAATATTCAGTAGAACTAAAAGAACTGTTTAAAACACAGTTAGAAATGCTTTTTTCTTGAGTCGGTGTTCCAGGAATTTGTTCTAAATCATTAGTCTTACAAACACATTTACTAATAACCCCAACAGGCTTGTTTTCGCCATAATTGAAAAACATTGCTTTTCCTTCGCTGTTGATAGGTATGCTTGTATATATGTTTTTATTGCTGCTACATAAACTGCAATTGCTCCTTCCAAAATTAATATACGAATTTTCAAAGAAGTACGCCTCCGTATATTCACTGTGTTGTCGAACATTTTCCATTGCATCTGTAAACTGTTCCGCAGTTGCCAATCCATACCTTGGAAGCTTTTCATTAAACTGACAAAATTTCTTTTGGATATTACTATGAAGCTTTGCCAAGGAATTTCTAGCCGACTTTTCAACAGCATCCGCTCTTTCAAAGAGAATTTTAATCTGTAATTTTGAATACTTTTCGTGATCCTGGTAAAACATGCGTAAAATATTTCTCAATTTACGAAGATCAGCCTGCATTTTTGCCATCTTCTTGTATTTCTGAATGTAATTTTTCCCTTTGTCCTTATGCGTTCTTCGGTACAACCTCGCAGAGAATTTAATTTTTTCATTATAGCTTTTGTCACCCCAGTATCTACCCATTATTCTGGTAGCAACTTTTTTCTTATGTTTGTTTCGGTAATCTTCATCATTATCATACCGTTCCCTGCTCTTTTGTCTAGCCTGCTCAATTGTTGCTTCTCTATAAAGTTTATCATTGTGATAACGCTCCTTGATCTTTTGTCTAGCCTGCTCAATTCTTGCTTCTCTATAAAGTTTATCATTGTGATAACGCTCCTTGATCTTTTGTTTAGCCTGCTCAATTCTTGCTTCTCTGTAATGTTCATCATTACCATACCGTTCCTTGATCTTTTGTTTGGCTGTCTCAATTTTTGCATGTCTATAATCTTCATCATTGTGATAACACATCTTGCTGTTTTCTTTTGCTCTCTCAATTATTACTTCACGATACGCCTGGTCGGTTGAATACCTTTGTTTTGCTCTCTCAATTATTACTTCTCGATACACCTGGTCGGTTGAATACCTTTGCTTTTTTCTTTTCAAGTTACTATCTCTGTTGTTTGTGTAGTACTCTTTCTTCAACTTGCGTATAGCCTGCTTTGATCTAACCATTATTCTAATCAAGAATGAGAGAATTTTCAGTTTTGACTTTCCTTATATACTAATTATGACGTCACTCTATTCACGTCATAGCTCTAATATAAAACTATGATGACGTTCATTATTTATCTAGTAGGGTTTCAGACAAGGTATTTCTAATGATGTACTTTTGTTTTGATCTGACTCTATTTTTAGGAGTTTTGGGTTTTTATATTTCTTAGCATTGGACTGATCGTCTATTACTAGGTTGCTAGCTACTGCTGCAACCCAAATTCACATATATATTTATTTATGAGAGGAAGCCTGGCCGAGTGGTCCAAGGCACTTGTGTTAGCCACCAGTCTCTTCAGAGGCGTGGGTTCAATTCTTACCGCTGGTATACGATTATGTTTGAAAGACTGCAGTGTGAAAAGACATCAAAATGCAGTTTTTGGAGTGGTCCAAGGCACTCGTGTTACCCACCAGTCTTTTTGGAGGCGTGGGTTCAAATCTTACCGCTGGTATACGATTATGTTTGAAAGACTGCAGTGTGAAAAGACATCAAAAATGCAGTTTTTGGTGGAAAAATTTATTCTCTTTTAGAAATAATTAATTTTAGTTACAAAAGGTTTTTAACCCAATTAATTTCCTTTAAAATGAGCTATTGAACAACCCTCTACGATGTTCCAGTGCCAAGCTATCTCTGGATACAAAAAAAGAAAAAAAGAAAAAAGAAAAAAATATCCCGTTTGTGGAGAATAACGTGGTTCAAGTCAATTTTCTTGATTTTCAAGACAATATATTTCCCTTGCTGTTCAAGCCAAGGGACAGAAAGTTTCCTATACAGTGGTTTCAGACAAGGCGGTTCTAATGGTGTACTTTTTGTTTTGATCTGACTCCTTTGTTAGGAACTATGAGCTTTTATATTTCTTAACATTGGACGTGATCGTCTCTTACTAGGTTGCTATCTACCGCTGCAACCCGGATTTCACCCCCACCCTTCTGTTCCACCCTTCCGCTTCACCCCATCCGGGTTGCAGCGGTAGCTAGCAACCTCCGGGTTGCAGCGGTAGCTAGCAACCTAGTAAGAGACGATCACGTCCAATGTTAAGAAATATAAAAGCCTATAGTTCCTAACAAAGGAGTCAGATCAAAACAAAAAGTACACCATTAGAACCGCCTTGTCTGAAACCCCTGTATAGGAAACTTTCTGTCCCTTGGCTTGAACAGCAAGGGAAATATATTGTCTTGAAAATCAAGAAAATTGACTTGAACCACGTTATTCTCCACAAACGGGATATTTTTTCTTTTTTCTTTTTTCTTTTTTTGTATCCAGAGATAGCTTGGCACTGGAACATCGTAGAGGGTTGTTCAATAGCTCATTTTAAAGGAAATTTTACCCCCACCCTTCTGATGTGCTAATATATAGCCGAAATTTGCTTCTAAACTATAATGTATTTATTACTATTGTATACTTGTAATTTTTTTGTCGACATCCTGACGGATTTTGTCGACGTTCTGACGGGTAGCAATTGTGACAGATTTTCCTTGTCCACGAAATGACGTTTAATGCTTGTGAATGTTAGATGAAATGGTAGCATCCCCACTTTTGAATGTAGATAAACTTTGAAGATAAAAAGGAGACATACGCCATAGACAAACTTTTATCCGTTTTTTGGCTTTCAAGAAAGCCAAATCAAGAAAGAGAGTGATCGTCTCTTACTAGGTTGCTAGCTACCGCTGCAACCCGGAAAAACACCATTTATGATGAGCTATACCGGCCCCTTATGTAATACCGCTGCAACCCTGATAACAAACAGGAAAATATTACACACTTTATAAAAACTTTATAAAGTGTTTATAAACACTTTATTTAAACACTTTATACATTCCGGTGCACAGTCTATATGAAGGTTATTTAATACTGATCGGACATTCTCCTGACTTTTCAACATTTTCCCAGCACAGTAATCACAGACAGAGAATGAATCTATGACATCCTCTTTCCAACCTGTAAATTGAATTAGTTTTTCTCTGTCATCTTTGGGTATGTCCTGTTGTAGGTGTTCTAAAATCGTGGCCATCATTACATCAAAACCTTTCTTATTTGAAAGGGATCTTAGACTCTTCAATTGGTATTTTGTCTTTATCTGCTCACAACTGTCACAATGCATTGTGGGGTATACATCCCTGTTGTTAGCTACCTTATCAAGGCTCTCACCAAATAATTTTAATATTGTATTTTCATCCACAGAAACTCTAATATTGCTATCACCGTAAATGAAGTCTTGACTATTATTACGACAGAGTCTACTTGACACTTCTTCTATATAGCCTAATGACTCAGTTCCTTGTACGAGCCCTCGACTTTTAGTAGATTAATATGTTGTATAATCTTACATTTTGATACTGCCTTATATACGCTATTAATGAAACAGTTCAAGACAGGAAAATGTAGAGCTAATGCCCTTAGAGAACGCAAATAGCTCTGACATCCCTCATTTGGGCTACAGTATAACGAATGCCCATGCTTTCTTGTGTCCCTGTAATTGATTTCACAATAATCCAAGCCGCCAAGGTAGAAATTAACCACTTTGTCAGTTGAAAATTTTAATGCTAAATTATTTTCAAGGATATCAAAAAGAATTTGACATAATTCAATATCCGTCGGATAGAGCTTGCAGATATCAGGGTGACATTGCCAAGTAACCTGCTGCCCAATTTTTGGTTTTGAATGTTTACTCAGATTGTTATAGGTGACTTCAGCCATCATAATTTCCTTGTCAGATCTAGTTTTAGAGCATTTTTCAATAGTTGTCTCGTACTTTTCAGGACAGTTTGTTCAACTAAAGAGAATTTTTTGCCAAATATTCAGTAGAACTAAAAGAACTGTTTAAAACACAGTTAGAAATGCTTTTTTCTTGAGTCGGTGTTCCAGGAATTTGTTCTAAATCATTAGTCTTACAAACACATTTACTAATAACCCTAACAGGCTCGTTTTCGCCATAATTGAAAAATATTGCTTTTCCTTCGCTGTTGATAGGTATGCTTGTATATATATTTTTATTGCTAATACATAAACTGCAATTGCTCCTTCCAAAATTAATATACGAATTTTCTAAGAATTACGCCTCCGTATATTCACTGTGTTGTCGAACATTTTCCATTGCATCTATAAACTGTTCCGCAGTTGCCAATCCATACCTTGGAAGCTTTTCGTTAAACTGACAACATTTCTTTTGGATATTACTATGAAGCTTTGCCAAAGGATTTCTAGCCGACTTTTCAACAGCATCCGCTCTTTCAAAGAGAATTTTAATCTGTAATTTTGAATACTTTTCGTGATCCCGGTAAAACATACGTAAAATGTTTCTCAATTTACAAAGATCAGCCTGCATTTTTGCCATCTTCTTGTGTTTCTGAATGTAATTTTTCCCTTTGTCCTTATGCGTTCTTCGGTACAACCTCGCAGAGAATTTAATTTTTTCATTATAGCTTTTGTCCCCCCAGTATCTACCCATTATTCTGGTAGCAACTTTTTTCTTATGTTTGTTATCTTTAACAAACATAAACTTTATCCTTAAAACTTTATCCTTTATGTAAATAGTATATGCAACAGGTCGTTCTTTATTATAAAATTACAAAAGGCACTAGATGTTGCAATTTCCTTTAAAATGAGGTATTATACAGCTCTCTATGATTTTCCAGTGCCCAGCTAGCTAAGAAGAAAAATCAAGCGGAAAGAAAAAAATATCCCGTTTGTGGAGAATAACGTGGTAAAAGTCAATTTGCTTGATTTTCAAGCCAATATATTTTCTTTGTAATTCAAGCCAAAGGACGGTAAGTTTCCTTTATAGAGGTTTCGGACAAGGCGGTTCTAATGGTGTACATTTTGTTTTGATCTGACTCTTTTTTTAGGAGTTGGGGGTTTTATATTTCTTTACATTGGAGGTGATCGTCTCTTACTAGGTTGCTAGCTACCGCTGCAACCCGGATTAGTTCTTTACCATGTCGTAACATTTCCTTTTATAGTAATAATTAAGTTTGTTAATTACAAAAGGTTTCTACATACAGCCATTTTCTTTAAAATGAGCCTTTACACAGCTCTTTATTAGGACCGCGAACTGTTTGATTTAATACTTAAGTTACTATGGGTTCAGTTCGTTCCTTTTTGTAATGCTAGCTACCGCTGCAACCCTGATTCTATGCTATATGATTACAAACGGGAAAAAGTCTATGGCTTTTTCTTCTTTGAAATAGTAAGAGACGAATCTCAAACAATTAAGTACATAACTAAGTCCAAAGTCAGCAATGGGTTGTTATTGCAATGATTGTCCTTTAATGTAAACGATTTTGTTTTGGTCTTATTATAAAAACCCTGATTACAAACAGGAAAAAGCTTACGGCTTTTTCTTCTCTGGAGCAGTAAGAGACAACTCTGGCAGCTAACTGGTAAAAAAAATCCGGCAGCTAACTAAGTCCAAAGTATGCAATGGTTTGTTATTCCAACGATTGTCTTTTAATGTAACTACCATTGCAGTCCGGAATATATACAAGTAGCTTCCTTGTTTTAATTACAAAAGATTTTTAACCCCATTAATTTCCTTCAAAATGAGCCTTTGAACAACTCTCTACAATGTTGCAGTGCCATGCTATCTGTTGAATTACTAACCTATACTATAATTAAGTTGCGTATAAAATTTAGTATAGGTAAGAGGTCGTTCTTTATTATAATTTTTATTGTAACTAGGTTTCAGCCATCTCTACAGCCATGATACTATTGGAAATTACATAATCCCTATTTATGTTTTAGTTAACATGGGCAAGTTGTCGTTCTTTATTTTATCAAGCCAAGGGACAGAAATTTTAATATGCAGGGGTTTCGGACAAGGCGGTTCTAATGGTGTACTTTTTGTTTTGATCTGACTCTTTTTTTAAGAACTATGGGTTTTTATATTTCTTAATATTGGACGTGATCGTCTCTTACTAGGTTGCTAGCTACCGCTGCAACCCGGATTTCTGCTACTGTGGGCTAAGGTTCGTTCTTTACTGCAAAACTAGCAAAACAGTTTTTAAGTCTAATGAAGATTTAACTGATGTGTCAAAAGTAAGGTTGCAATTCGACGATTTTGTTTTGGCCTTATTATAATTGGTATGGTGAAATAATAATATGCATATGGTTCTTAAATCATAATTCTTTATAGTCCCATTTGGCCTAGTGGCTAGGATAGTTAACTTTCACTTAAGAGGACCGGGTTCGATTCCAGGTGTGGGGAAATTTTTAACTCTATAATTATCGAACATTAGAACCTTTTATAATTTATAATGATGTATAATATAAATACTGTAATCTTCACTATAGTAAAGTTGCCTATGCAAGTTAGTATAGGGAACAGTTAGATCTTTATTATAGCTCTCAAAGAATCAGGCAGAAAACTAAGTCCAATGTGTGCAATGGTTTGTTCTTGTAATGATCGTATTTTAATATAACACTGCATCAAAAATACAGTTTTTATTGGAAAAATTTATTCTCTTTTAGAAATAATTTATTTTAGTTACTATAGATTTTTAACCCAATTAATTTCCTTTAGGATGAGCTATTGAACAACCCTCTACGATGTTCCAGTGCCAAGCTATCTATGGATACAAAGAAAAGAGAAAAAAATATCCCGTTTGGGGAGAATAACGTGGTTAAAGTCAATTTTCTTGATTTTCAAGCCATTATATTTCCCTTGCTGTTCAAGCCAAGGCACAGAAAGTTTCCTATAAAGGGGTTTCGGACAAGGCGGTTCTAATGGTGTACTTTTTCTTTTGATCTGACTCCTTTTTAGGAACTATGGGTTTTTATATTTCTTAACATTGGACGTGATCGTCTCTTACTAGGTTGCTAGCTACCGCTGCAACCCGGATTCTTCGGTACAACCTCGCAGAGAATTTAATTTTTTAGCTATTGTCACCCCAGTATCGGATTATGATGAGCTATATCGGTCCTTTATGTAAAAATTATTATCATATCTTATATGTAACTTTTATTTGATAAGTCTTTGATAGTCTAATGGTATGTATGCCCACTTGTTACCTGGGAGAAGGGGATTCGATTCCCCGTCGGGGAGAACTTTTAATATGTTGAACTAAAAGCAATATCTTTTCAATTTAAAATTTAAAAAAGAAACTTGTTTATTTACATTCTAGCTAAAATAATGAAGATAATATGAATGAACCAAAGTGTTCAGTTTATTTGGACTTGAGTTCGTTTTTTAACTATAAATACAAACAGGAAAAAGCCTACGGGTTTTTCTTCTTTTAAATAGTAAGAGACGAAACTCAAACAATCAAGTAGCTAACTAAGTCCAATGTATGGAATGGTTTGTTATTTCAGTGATCGTCTTTTAATGTAAAAATATAAATTCTGTAATCTTAACTATAGTGAAGTTGCGTATGCAAGTTAGTATAGGGAAGAGTTCGATCTTTATTATAAATCTTTTAAATAAACTTTTCTTATATTTCAGGATGTTAGCTTTATTTTTTGTGTAGTAAAGTTTTCTATTAGTAGAAATTTGGATTGTTCTATTTTGATATTGTTTTTGGTTATTCTTTCTTTTTTTCCTTTCAAGCGAGACCATATTTTTTCAAGATTTAAAATTATTAAGCACACAAAATCCCGTGTCGAGTATCTAAAACCTAGCATAAAACAAAACTAATTTTAAAATTTTCAGGTATTTATCTTGTTTGAATTACAAAATTAGTATTATTGGTTAGACACCATAAATATTTTGGCAGTTTACATAATAAGTTTAGTGATTCTGGACTGAAAACTAAAATAATTGCAATTATGAGACAATAATATGGAGATATGTACTTTACGGGTTACAGGATACAATAATAAATTTGAACTGAGATGAAAAAAAAATTTCTTCCAGGAGACAAAAAGCAAAACTAATTTTAGAATTTTCATGTATTTTTGTTGTTTAAATTAAAAAATTACTATTACTGATTAGGCATCATAAATATTTTTGCAGTTTACATAATAATTTTAGCGATTAAGCCAAAAAAGAAAATTTTGGTTCCAGGAGTTTCGGTTACTATTGAGACAAGTAGCTATTATTACTATAGAGTTCATTACATGGACTGTTTTATTGCTTCAAAATTCAAATATCTTTGAAAAGACTGCAGTATGAAAATACATCAAAAATGCAATTTTTTAGACAAAATTGATTCTACTTTAAAAAGTATTTTATTTTTAATTAAAAAAGGCACTAGATGTTGCAATTTCCTTTAAAATGAGCTATTATACAGCTCTCTATGATTTTCCAGTGCCCAGCTAGCTGAGCAGAAAGAAAAAGCGGAAAGAAAAAAATATCCCGTTTGTGGAGAATAACGTGGTAAAAGTCAATTTTCTTGATTTTCAAGCCAATATATTTTCTTTGTTATTCAAGCCAAAGGGAGGTAAGTTTCCTTTATAGAGGATTCGGACAAGGCGGTTCTAATGGTGTACTTTTTGTTTTGATCTGACTCTTTTTTTAGGAGTTGGGGGGTTTTATATTTCTTGACATTGGAGGTGATCGTCTCTTACTAGGTTGCTAGCTACCGCTGCAACCCGGATTTGAATTTTTACTCAGATTGTTATAGGTGACTTCAGCCATCATAATTTCCTTGTCAGATCTAGTTTTAGAGCATTTTTCAATAGTTGTCTCGTACTTTTCAGGACAGTGTGTTCTACTACACAGAGAATTTTTTGCCAAATATTCAGTAGAACTAAACGAACTGTTTAAAACACAGTTAGAAATGCTTTTTTCTTGAGTCGGTGTTCCAGGAATTTGTTCTAAATCATTAGTCTTACAAACACATTTACTAATAACCCTAACAGGCTCGTTTTCGCCATAATTGAAAAACATTGCTTTTCCTTCGCTGTTGATAGGTATGCTTGTATATATATTTTTATTGCTGCTACATAAACTGCAATTGCTCCTTCCAAAATTAATATACGAATTTTCTAAGAAGTACGCCTCCGTATATTCACTGTGTTGTCGAACATTTTCCATCGCATCTATAAACTGTTCCGCAGTTGCCAATCCATACCTTGGAAGCTTTTCGTTAAACTGACAACATTTCTTTTGGATATTGCCATGAAGCTTTGCCAAAGCATTTCTAGCCGACTTTTCAACAGCATCCGCTCTTTCAAAGAGAATTTTAATCTGTAATTTCGAATACTTTTCGTGATCCCGATAAAACATGCGTAAAATGTTTCTCAATTTACAAAGATCAGCCTGCATTTTTGCCATCTTCTTGTATTTCTGAATGTAATTTTTCCCTTTGTCCTTATGCGTTCTTCGGTACAACCTCGCAGAGAATTTAATTTTTTCATTATAGCTTTTGTCACCCCAGTATCTACCCATTATTCTGGTAGCAACTTTTTTCTTATGTTTGTTTCGGTAATCTATATCGTTATCATACCGTTCCTTGCTCTTTTGTTTCGCTGTCTCAATTTTCCCTTCTCGATACCCCTGATCCGTAAGATACCTCTGTTTTGCTCTGTCATATTTCATTTTCTTAAATTCTGGATCACAAGACATCTTAGTAGCAATCCTTACGCGTGCTCGAGCTTTATTGCGTTTGGTGGCATTTTTATCTCTTTTAAATAAACTTTTCTTATATTTCAGGATTTTAGCTTTATTTTTTGTTTAGTAAAGTTTTATATTATTATAAATTTGTATTTTTCTATTTTGATATTGTTTTTGGTTATTATTTCTTTTTTTCCTTTCAAGCGAGACCATATTTTTTCAAGATTTAAAATTATTAAGCACACAAAATCCCGTGTCGAGTATCTAAAACCTAGCATAAAACAAAACTAATTTTAAAATTTTCAGGTATTTATCTTGTTTGAATTACAAAATTAGTATTATTGGTTAGACACCATAAATATTTTTGCAGTTTACATAATAAGTTTAGTGATTCTGGACTGAAAACTAAAATAATTGCAATTATGAGACAATAATATGGAGATATGTACTTTACGGGTTACAGGATACAATAATAAATTTGAACTGAGATGAAAAAAAAATTTCTTCCAGGAGACAAAAAGCAAAACTAATTTTAGAATTTTCATGTATTTTTGTTGTTTAAATTAAAAAATTACTATTACTGATTAGGCATCATAAATATTTTTGCAGTTTACATAATAATTTTAGCGATTAAGCCAAAAAAGAAAATTTTGGTTCCAGGAGTTTCGGTTACTATTGAGACAAGTAGCTATTATTACTATAGAGTTCATTACATGGACTGTTTTATTGCTTCAAAATTCAAATATCTTTGAAAAGACTGCAGTATGAAAATACATCAAAAATGCAATTTTTTAGACAAAATTGATTCTACTTTAAAAAGTATTTTATTTTTAATTAAAAAAGGCACTAGATGTTGCAATTTCCTTTAAAATGAGCTATTATACAGCTCTCTATGATTTTCCAGTGCCCAGCTAGCTGAGCAGAAAGAAAAAGCGGAAAGAAAAAAATATCCCGTTTGTGGAGAATAACGTGGTAAAAGTCAATTTTCTTGATTTTCAAGCCAATATATTTTCTTTGTTATTCAAGCCAAAGGGAGGTAAGTTTCCTTTATAGAGGATTCGGACAAGGCGGTTCTAATGGTGTACTTTTTGTTTTGATCTGACTCTTTTTTTAGGAGTTGGGGGGTTTTATATTTCTTGACATTGGAGGTGATCGTCTCTTACTAGGTTGCTAGCTACCGCTGCAACCCGGATATTATTAAATTACAGAAGGTTTTTAACCCCATTAATTTTCTTGAAAATGAGCCATTAAACAACTCTCTACGATGTTCCAGTGCCAGTCTATCTGTAGAATTACTGACCTATACTATAATTAAGTGGCGTATTAAATTTAGTATAGGCAAAAGATCGTTCTTTATTATAATTTAAAATTATTAAGCACACAAAATCCCGTGTCGAGTATCTAAAACCTAGCATAAAACAAAACTAATTTTAAAATTTTCAGGTATTTATCTTGTTTGAATTACAAAATTAGTATTATTGGTTAGACACCATAAATATTTTTGCAGTTTAAATAATAAGTTTAGTGATTCTGGACTGAAAACTAAAATAATTGCAATTATGAGACAATAATATGGAGATATGTACTTTACGGGTTACAGGATACAATAATAAATTTGAACTGAGATGAAAAAAAAATTTCTTCCAGGAGACAAAAAGCAAAACTAATTTTAGAATTTTCATGTATTTTTGTTGTTTAAATTAAAAAATTACTATTACTGATTAGGCATCATAAATATTTTTGCAGTTTACATAATAATTTTAGCGATTAAGCCAAAAAAGAAAATTTTGGTTCCAGGAGTTTCGGTTACTATTGAGACAAGTAGCTATTATTTTACTATAGAGTTCATTACATGGACTGTTTTATTGCTTCAAAATTCAAATATCTTTGAAAAGACTGCAGTATGAAAATACATCAAAAATGCAATTTTTTTGACAAAATTGATTCTACTTTAAAAAGTATTTTATTTTTAAATACAAAAGTGACTAGATGTTGCAATTTCCTTTAAAATGAGCTATTATACAGCTCTCTATGATTTTCCAGTGCCCAGCTAGCTGAGCAGAAAGAAAAAGCGGAAAGAAAAAAATATCCCGTTTGTGGAGAATAACGTGGTAAAAGTCAATTTTCTTGATTTTCAAGCCAATATATTTTCTTTGTTATTCAAGCCAAAGGGAGGTAAGTTTCCTTTATAGAGGATTCGGACAAGGCGGTTCTAATGGTGTACTTTTTGTTTTGATCTGACTCTTTTTTAGGAGTTGGGGGGTTTTATATTTCTTGACATTGGAGGTGATCGTCTCTTACTAGGTTGCTAGCTACCGCTGCAACCCGGATTTACTTTGTTATTCAAGCCAAAGGGTGGTAAGTTTCCTTTATTGGGGTTTCGGACAAGGCGGTTCTAATGGTGTACTTTTTGTTTTGATTTGACTCTTTTTTTAGGAATTAGGGGTTTTTATATTTCTTAACATTGGACGTGATCGTCTCTTACCAGGTTGCTAGCTACCGCTGCAACCCGGATGTAGAATTACTAACCTATACTCTGATTAAGTGGCGTATAAAATTTAGTATAGGCAAGATGTCGTTCTTTATTATATTTAGCTGCCTCCTATCTAAATACAAAAACTGTAATATAACTTAATATAGGCAAAAGGTCGTTCTTTATTATAATTATAAAAAAATATGCCGTTTGTGGAAAATAACGTGGTTAAAGTCAATTTTCTTGATTTTCAAGCCAATATATTTCCCTTAGTAACCAGATGCCTTAGTAACAATATAGAATATACACCTAATTACAAACAGGAAAAAGCCTAAGGATTTTTCTTCTTTGAAATAGTAAGAGACGAACCTCAAACGATCAAGTAGCTAACTAAGTCCAATTTAGGCAATAGTTTTTTATTCCAATGATCGTTCTTTAATGTAACTATTTCATTTTGTCTGTGGGGCCTAATCGTCTCTTACTAAGTTGATAGGTTACAAATCAGATAGGTTACAAGCTACTATTGCAACCCAGATTCCAGTTACTATGAGCTATAGCTCTTCCTTTAATGTAATTGTAATAAAAATAATTTGTTTTAATTACAGAAAGTTTTTAATCCCATTAATTTCCTTTAAAATGAACCATTGAACAACTCTCTACGATGTTCCAGTGCGAAGCTATCTGTTGAATTACTAACCTAAACTATAATTAAGTGGCGTATAAAATTTAGTATAGGCAAGAGGTCGTTCTTTATTATAAATGAAAAAAAAATTTCTTCCAGGAGACAAAAAGCAAAACTAATTTTAGAATTTTCATGTATTTTTGTTGTTTAAATTAAAAAATTACTATTACTGATTAGGCATCATAAATATTTTTGCAGTTTACATAATAATTTTAGCGATTAAGCCAAAAAAGAAAATTTTGGTTCCAGGAGTTTCGGTTACTATTGAGACAAGTAGCTATTATTACTATAGAGTTCATTACATGGACTGTTTTATTGCTTCAAAATTCAAATATCTTTGAAAAGACTGCAGTATGAAAATACATCAAAAATGCAATTTTTTTGACAAAATTGATTCTACTTTAAAAAGTATTTTATTTTTAAATACAAAAGTGACTAGATGTTGCAATTTCCTTTAAAATGAGCTATTATACAGCTCTCTATGATTTTCCAGTGCCCAGCTAGCTGAGCAGAAAGAAAAAGCGGAAAGAAAAAAATATCCCGTTTGTGGAGAATAACGTGGTAAAAGTCAATTTTCTTGATTTTCAAGCCAATATATTTTCTTTGTTATTCAAGCCAAAGGGCGGTAAGTTTCCTTTATAGAGGATTCGGACAAGGCGGTTCTAATGGTGTACTTTTTGTTTTGATCTGACTCTGTTTTTAGGAGTTGGGGGGTTTTATATTTCTTGACATTGGAGGTGATCGTCTCTTACTAGGTTGCTAGCTACCGCTGCAACCCGGATTTAGTTACAAAAGGTTTTTAACCTAATTAATTTCCAACAGCTTTCTACGATGTTCCAGTGCAAAGCTATCTCTGGATATCAAGAAAGAAAAAAATATCCCGTTTAGGCAGAATGTTGTAGTAGCTGCCACTTTTCTTGATTTTCAAGCCAATATATTTCCCTTGCTGTTCAAGCCAAATGACAGAAAATTTCCTATACAGGGGTTTCAGACAAGGCGGTTCTAATGATGTACTTTTTGTTTTGATCTGACTCCTTTTTTAGGAACTATGGGTTTTTACATTTCTTAACATTGGACGTGATCGTCTCTTACTAGGTTGCTAGCTACCGCTGCAACCCGGAACCCCCCCAAAATTACTGCATTTTAAATAATAATGGATAATTATATAAAAAAAAACTAATTGACAAATACCTTTTATGATGAACCATATCGGTCCTTTATGTAAACTTTTCAAAAGATGTTTGTATTATCTTCACTTTTAATTACTACTTTTATGTAATCTCCTTCATTAGTAAGAAAACTCACACTCTGTGTTCTAAACAACCTGATTACAAACAGGAAAAAGCCTACGGCTTTTTCTTCTTTGAAATAGTAAGAGACGAACCTAAAACAATCAAGTAGCTAAACAAAGTCCAATGTATGCAATGGTTTGTTATTCCAATGATCGTCCTTTAATGTAAAATTCCGCAGTTGCCAGTCCATACCTAGGAAGCTTTTCATTAAACTGACAACATTTCTTTTGGATATTACTATGAAGCTTTGCCAAAGCATTTCTAGCCGACTTTTCAACAGCATCCGCTCTTTCAAAGAGAATTTTAATCTGTAATTTAGAATACTTTTCGTGATCCCGATAAAACATGCGTAAAATGTTTCTCAATTTACAAAGATCAGCCTGAATTTTTGCCATCTTCTTATATTTCTGAATGTAATTTTTCCCTTTGTCCTTATGCGTTCTTCGGTAAAACCTCGCAGAGAATTTAATTTTTTCATTATAGCTTTTGTCACCCCAGTATCTACCCATTATTCTGGTAGTAACTTTTTTCTTATGTTTGTTTCGGTAATCTATATCGTTATCATACCGTTCCTTGCTCTTTTGTTTGGCTGTCTCAATTTTCGCGAGTCTATAAACTACATCATTATAATAATGCTGTTTGTCACTGTCAATTATTACTTCTCGATACGCCTGGTCGGCTGAATACCTTTGCTTTTTTCTTTTCAAGATGCTATCTCTGTTTTTTTGGTAGTACTGTTTTTTTTAACTTGCGTGTAGCTTGCTTGATTGAAACCATTATGTAACTATTAGTTGAATCTTTAAGTCACGTATCAAGTATCAAGAACCTAACAAAAAATTAAACTAATTTTTAAATTTTCATGTATTTTTCAAGTCTAAATTAAAAGATTAAAACTATTGTTCAGACACCATAAATATTTTTGCAGTTTATAACTTTAGCGATTCTGAACTAAAATGAAAATAAAATAAAAATTAATTTTTTCAATTTTTACGTCACGTCGCTCATTAAATCATATATGGTTATTAGTACACAATAGGTTTTAGATATTACGTCATGTCACTTATTACGTCATATATGGTTATTAGTAGATAATCGGTAAAATATTCGTTCTTTATTATAATTTACTTAGTTTCAGCTTAAATTCGATGATCGAGCCTTTATGTACTACATCCAACGACTATGACGTAATTGATCAATATTGTATATAAAAAATTAAGTTTTTCGTGAAAAATAATTAATAAAAAAAATTAAGTGCAAAAGGCGCTAGATCTAGAGATTTCCTTTAAAATGAGCCATTGAACAACTCTCTACGATTTTCCAGTGCCAAGCTATCTCTGGAAACAAAAGAAAGAAAGAAATATCCCGTTTGTGCAGAATAACGTGGTTAAAGTCAATTTTCTTGATTTTCAAGCCAATATATTTTCTTTGTTATTCAAGCCAAAGGGTGGTAAGTTTCCTTTATAGGGGTTTCGGACAAGCCAGTTCTAATGGTGTACTTTTTGTTTTGATCTGACTATTTTTCTAGGAGTTAGGGGTTTTTATATTTCTTAACATTGGACGTGATCGTCTCTTACTAGGTTGCTAGCTACTGCTGCAACCCGGACATTGATCAATCTTTAACATTTATTATAATCTTATTTTAGCTACAATGGGCTGGAAGTTTGTTCTTTAATGTAAACAAAGTCTAATGTATGCATTGGTTTGTTATTCAAATGATCGTCCTTTAATGTAACTACTTAACTCATTTTAAAGGTAGAAATCTGTCTAATTGATTACAAACAGGAAAAAGCATACGGCTTTTTCTTCTTTGAAATAGTAAGAAACTAGCCTCAAACAATCAAGTAGCTAACTAAATCAAATGTATGTATTGGGTTTTTATTCCAATGACCGTCTTTTGTGGAAAATTTTAATATATTGACCTTAAATATAATAACTGTACTAACCTATACTATAGTTAAGTGGCCTACAAAATTTAGTATAGGAAAGAGGCCGTTCTTTATTATAAATACAAAAAAAGAAAAAAAAGAAAAAAAAAAGAAAAAAATATCCCGTTTAGGCAGAATGTTGTAGTAGCTGCCACTTTTCTTGATTTTCAAGCCAATATATTTTTCTTGCTGTTCAAGCCAAGGGACAGAAATTTTACTATGCAGAAGTTTCGGACAAGGCGGTTCTAATGGTGTACTTTTTGTTTTGATCTGACTCTTTTTTTAAGAACTATGGGTTTTTATATTTCTTAACATTGTACGTGATCGTCTCTTACTAGGTTGCTAGCTACCGCTGCAACCCGGATGGAAAAGAAAAAAAAGAGAAAGAAAAAAATATGCCGTTTGTGGAGAATAACGTGGTTAAAGTCAATTTTCTTGATTTTCAAGCCAATATATTTCCCTTGCTGTTCAAGCCAAGGGACAGAAAGTTTCCTATACAGGGGTTTTTGACAAGGCGGTTCTAATGGTGTACTTTTTGTTTTGATCTGACTCCTTTTTTAGGAGTTAGGGGTTTTTATATTTCTTAAATTGGACGTGATCGTCTCTTACTAGGTTGCTAGCTATCGCTGCAACCCGGAAAAAAACACATTGTGCCCACATCGTTCTTTACTCAGGCAGTGCTAGCGCGCTGCCTATGATAATCAACTGATTACACACAGGAAAAAGCCTACGGCTTTTTCTTCTTTTAAATAGTAAGAGACGAGTCTCAAATAATCAAGTAGTCAGCTAATTCCAAAGGTATGCAATTTTTGTTATTCCAATGATCGTTTTTTATTGTAACTAGGTTTCAGCCATCTCTACAGCCATGATACTATTGGAAATTACATAATCCCTATTTATGTTTAAGTTAACATGGGCAAGGTGTCGTTCTTTATTGTATATTTCAGGATGTTAGCTTTATTTTTTGTGTAGTAAAGTTTTCTATTAGTAGAAATTTGGATTGTTCTATTTTGATATTGTTTTTGGTTATTCTTTCTTTTTTTCCACTCGCGTGAGACCATATTTTTTCAAGATTTAAAATTATTAAGCACACAAAATCCCGTGTCGAGTATCTAAAACCTAGCATAAAACAAAACTAATTTTAAAATTTTCAGGTATTTATCTTGTTTGAATTACAAAATTAGTATTATTGGTTAGACACCATAAATATTTTTGCAGTTTAAATAATAAGTTTAGTGATTCTGGACTGAAAACTAAAATAATTGCAATTATGAGACAATAATATGGAGATATGTACTTTACGGGTTACAGGATACAATAATAAATTTGAACTGAGATGAAAAAAAAATTTCTTCCAGGAGACAAAAAGCAAAACTAATTTTAGAATTTTCATGTATTTTTGTTGTTTAAATTAAAAAATTACTATTACTGATTAGGCATCATAAATATTTTTGCAGTTTACATAATAATTTTAGCGATTAAGCCAAAAAAGAAAATTTTGGTTCCAGGAGTTTCGGTTACTATTGAGACAAGTAGCTATTATTACTATAGAGTTCATTACATGGACTGTTTTATTGCTTCAAAATTCAAATATCTTTGAAAAGACTGCAGTATGAAAATACATCAAAAATGCAATTTTTTTGACAAAATTGATTCTACTTTAAAAAGTATTTTATTTTTAAATACAAAAGTGACTAGATGTTGCAATTTCCTTTAAAATGAGCTATTATACAGCTCTCTATGATTTTCCAGTGCCCAGCTAGCTGAGCAGAAAGAAAAAGCGGAAAGAAAAAAATATCCCGTTTGTGGAGAATAACGTGGTAAAAGTCAATTTTCTTGATTTTCAAGCCAATATATTTTCTTTGTTATTCAAGCCAAAGGGAGGTAAGTTTCCTTTATAGAGGATTCGGACAAGGCGGTTCTAATGGTGTACTTTTTGTTTTGATCTGACTCTTTTTTTAGGAGTTGGGGGGTTTTATATTTCTTGACATTGGAGGTGATCGTCTCTTACTAGGTTGCTAGCTACCGCTGCAACCCGGATTGCTAGCTACAGCTGCAACCCGGATTTAAGAACTATGGGTTTTTATATTTCTTAACATTGGACGTGATCGTCTCTTACTAGGTTGCTAGCTACCGCTGCAACCCGGATTATGTCACAGTTAACATGGGCTAGGTGTCGTTCTTTATTGTAATGCTATGAAGCTTTGCCAAAGCATTTCTAGCCGACTTTTCAACAGCATCCGCTCTTTCAAAGAGAATTTTAATCTGTAATTTCGAATACTTTTCGTGATCCCGATAAAACATGCGTAAAATGTTTCTCAATTTACAAAGATCAGCCTGCATTTTTGCCATCTTCTTGTATTTCTGAATGTAATTTTTCCCTTTGTCCTTATGCGTTCTTCGGTACAACCTCGCAGAGAATTTAATTTTTTCATTATAGCTTTTGTCACCCCAGTATCTACCCATTATTCTGGTAGCAACTTTTTTCTTATGTTTGTTTCGGTAATCTATATCGTTATCATACCGTTCCTTGCTCTTTTGTTTCGCTGTCTCAATTTTCCCTTCTCGATACCCCTGATCCGTAAGATACCTCTGTTTTGCTCTGTCATATTTCATTTTCTTAAATCCTGGATCACAAGACATCTTAGTAGCAATCCTTACGCGTGCTCGAGCTTTATTGCGTTTGGTGGCATTTTTATCTCTTTTAAATAAACTTTTCTGATATTTCAGGATGTTAGCTTTATTTTTTGTGTAGTAAAGTTTTCTATTAGTAGAAATTTGGATTGTTCTATTTTGATATTGTTTTTGGTTATTCTTTCTTTTTTTCCACTCGCGTGAGACCATATTTTTTCAAGGTTTAAAATTATTAAGCACACAAAATCCCGTGTCGAGTATCTAAAACCTAGCATAAAACAAAACTAATTTTAAAATTTTCAGGTATTTATCTTGTTTGAATTACAAAATTAGTATTATTGGTTAGACACCATAAATATTTTTGCAGTTTACATAATAAGTTTAGTGATTCTGGACTGAAAACTAAAATAATTGCAATTATGAGACAATAATATGGAGATATGTACTTTACGGGTTACAAACCAAAAAAAGTTTGGTTCCAGGATACAATAATAAATTTGAACTGAGATGAAAAAAAAATTTCTTCCAGGAGACAAAAAGCAAAACTAATTTTAGAATTTTCATGTATTTTTGTTGTTTAAATTAAAAAATTACTATTACTGATTAGGCATCATAAATATTTTTGCAGTTTACATAATAATTTTAGCGATTAAGCCAAAAAAGAAAATTTTGGTTCCAGGAGTTTCGGTTACTATTGAGACAAGTAGCTATTATTACTATAGAGTTCATTACATGGACTATTTTATTGCTTCAAAATTCAAATATCTTTGAAAAGACTGCAGTATGAAAATACATCAAAAATGCAATTTTTTTGACAAAATTGATTCTACTTTAAAAAGTATTTTATTTTTAAATACAAAAGTGACTAGATGTTGCAATTTCCTTTAAAATGAGCTATTATACAGCTCTCTATGATTTTCCAGTGCCCAGCTAGCTGAGCAGAAAAAAAAGCGGAAAGAAAAAAATATCCCGTTTGTGGAGAATAACGTGGTAAAAGTCAATTTTCTTGATTTTCAAGCCAATATATTTTCTTTGTTATTCAAGCCAAAGGGCGGTAAGTTTCCTTTATAGAGGATTCGGACAAGGCGGTTCTAATGGTGTACTTTTTGTTTTGATCTGACTCTTTTTTTAGGAGTTGGGGGGTTTTATATTTCTTGACATTGGAGGTGATCGTCTCTTACTAGGTTGCTAGCTACCGCTGCAACCCGGAAAACCTCAAAGAATCAAGCAGCTAACTAAGTCCAATGTATGGAATGGTTTGTTATTTCAGTGATCGTCTTTTAGTGTAATTAGTATTATTGGTTAGACACCATAAATATTTTTGCAGTTTAAATAATAAGTTTAGTGATTCTGGACTGAAAACTAAAATAATTGCAATTATGAGACAATAATATGGAGATATGTACTTTACGGGTTACAGGATACAATAATAAATTTGAACTGAGATGAAAAAAAAATTTCTTCCAGGAGACAAAAAGCAAAACTAATTTTAGAATTTTCATGTATTTTTGTTGTTTAAATTAAAAAATTACTATTACTGATTAGGCATCATAAATATTTTTGCAGTTTACATAATAATTTTAGCGATTAAGCCAAAAAAGAAAATTTTGGTTCCAGGAGTTTCGGTTACTATTGAGACAAGTAGCTATTATTACTATAGAGTTCATTACATGGACTGTTTTATTGCTTCAAAATTCAAATATCTTTGAAAAGACTGCAGTATGAAAATACATCAAAAATGCAATTTTTTTGACAAAATTGATTCTACTTTAAAAAGTATTTTATTTTTAAATACAAAAGTGACTAGATGTTGCAATTTCCTTTAAAATGAGCTATTATACAGCTCTCTATGATTTTCCAGTGCCCAGCTAGCTGAGCAGAAAGAAAAAGCGGAAAGAAAAAAATATCCCGTTTGTGGAGAATAACGTGGTAAAAGTCAATTTTCTTGATTTTCAAGCCAATATATTTTCTTTGTTATTCAAGCCTAAGGGCGGTAAGTTTTCTTTATAGAGGATTCGGACAAGGCGGTTCTAATGGTGTACTTTTTGTTTTGATCTGACTCTTTTTTTAGGAGTTGGGGGGTTTTATATTTCTTAACATTGGAGGTGACGTCTCTTACTAGGTTGCTAGCTACCGCTGCAACCCGGATTACAGCTGCCGCTGCAACCCGGATACCGCTGCAATCTGGATAGCTTTCAGCTATCCTTGGAACCACCAAATATCAGTTACTATGGGTGAAAGATCGTTCTTTACTGTATCAGGATGTTAGCTTTATTTTTTGTGTAGTAAAGTTTTCTATTAGTAGATATTTGGATTTTTCTATTTTGATATTGTTTTTTGTTATTCTTTCTTTTTTTTCCACTCTCTTGATAACATATTTTTTAAAGGTTTAAAATTATTAATCACAAAAAATACAGTGTCGAGTATCTAAAACCTAGCATAAAACAAAACTAATTTTAAAATTTTCAGGTATTTATCTTGTTTGAATTACAAAATTAGTATTATTGGTTAGACACCATAAATATTTTTGCAGTTTACATAATAAGTTTAGTGATTCTGGACTGAAAACTAAAATAATTGCAATTATGAGACAATAATATGGAATGTACTTTACGAGTTACAAACCAAAAAAAGTTTGGTTCCAGGATACAATAATAAATTTGAACTGAGATGAAAAAAAAATTTCTTCCAGGAGACAAAAAGCAAAACTAATTTTAGAATTTTCATGTATTTTTGTTGTTTAAATTAAAAAATTACTATTACTGATTAGGCATCATAAATATTTTTGCAGTTTACATAATAATTTTAGCGATTAAGCCAAAAAAGAAAATTTTGGTTCCAGGAGTTTCGGTTACTATTGAGACAAGTAGCTATTATTACTATAGAGTTCATTACATTGACTGTTTTATTGCTTCAAAATTCAAATATATTTTAAAATAATTAAGTATTAAAATAAATCAAAAATTAAATAATTTTTAAAAAATTGATTATAATTTAAAAATAATTTTATTTTTAAATAAAAAATTGACTAGATGTTGCAATTTACTTTAAAATGAGCTATTATAAAGCTCTCTATGATTTTCCATTGCCCAGCTAGCTTAGCAGAAAAAAAAAGCGGAAAGAAAAAAATATCCCGTTTGTGGAGAATAACGTGGTAAAAGTCAATTTTCTTGATTTTCAAGCCAATATATTTTCTTTGTTATTCAAGCCAAAGGGCGGTAAGTTTCCTTTATAGAGGATTCGGACAAGGCGGTTCTAATGGTGTACTTTTTGTTTTGATCTGACTCTGTTTTTAGGAGTTGGGGGGTTTTATATTTCTTGACATTGGAGGTGATCGTCTCTTACTAGGTTGCTAGCTACCGCTGCAACCCGGATATATATATATATATATATATATATATATATATATATATATATATATATATATATATATATTATTTTATGCAGGTTGGTGGTTAATCACTTTTTCATGTTAGTTTATACAAATTGTATACCAATAAATAATTTTATAGGCCAGACTGTCGTCTGACCAACATAATAATCGTTAACACTACTTACTTCATATATTTTTTTTACATAATTAGTCCCCATTAAAAAAAAAATCATTATAAAATAATCATTTATAAAAAACCAAATTTTGACACCAATAGGCACATCAAAATAATCACATTTTTATAATGATTTTATATATATTACTATGGGCTGAAGTTCGTTCTTTACTGTAATTGCTTCAAAAACAAAAATCAAATGTCTTTGAAAAGACATCAGTATGGAAAGACATCAAAAATACAGTTTTTAGTGGAAAAATTTATCCTGTTTTAATTTGTTTTAGTTACAAAAGGTTTTTAACCCAATTAATTTCCTTTAAAATGACCCATTGAACAACTTTCTACGATGTTCCAGTGCAAAGCTATCTCTGGATAACAAGAAAGAAAAAAAATATCCCGTTTAGGCAGAATGTTGTAGTAGCTGCCACTTTTCTTGATTTTCAATCCAATATATTTCCCTTGCTGTTCAAGCCAAATGACAGAAAGTTTCCTATACAGGGGTTTCGGACAAGGTGGTTTGATGTACTTTTTGTTTTCATCTGACTCCTTTTTTAGGAGCTATGGGTTTTTATATTTCTTAACATTGGACGTGATCGTCTCTTACTAGGTTGCTAGCTACCGCTGCAACCCGGATTTACGATGTCCTAGTGCCAAACTATCTGTTGAATTACTAACCTAAACTATAAAAATGTATTCTCTTTTAGGAATAATTTATTTTAGTTACTAATGATTTTCAACCCAATTAATTTCCTTTAAAATGAGCTATTGAACAACTCTCTATGATGTTCCAGTGCCAAGCTATCTGAGGATACAAAAGAAAAAAAAATATCCCGTTTAGACAGAATGTTGTAGTAGCTGCAACTTTTCTTGATTTTCAAGCCAATATATTTCCCTTGCTGTTCAAGCCAAGGGACAGAAAGTTTACTATACAGGGGTTTCGGATAAGGTGGTTCTAATGGTGTACTTTTTGTTTTGATCTGATTCCTTTTTAGGAGCTATGGGTTTTTATATTTCTTAACATTGGACGTGATCGTCTCTTACTATGTTGCTAGCTACCGCTGCAACACGGATTACTCAAAAATTCTAAATATTTTTGCAGTTTACAGGGTTTTACAATTTTTTTCATACCTTTTGCATTATCATAATATAAATAATGTAATCTTAACTATTGTGAAGTTGCCTACGTAAGTTAGTATAGGGAAGAGTTCGATCTTTATTAAAAACATTGGACGTGATCGTCACGTTATTCTCCGTGGTTAAAGTCAATTTTCTTGATTTTCAAGCCAATATATTTCCCTTGCTGTTCAAGCCAAGGGACAGAAAGTTTCCTATACAGGGGTTTCGGACAAGGCGGTTCTAATGGTGTACTTTTTGTTTTGATCTGACTCCTTTGTTAGGAACTATGGGTTTTTATATTTCTTAACATTGGACGTGATCGTCTCTTACTAGGTTGCTAGCTACCGCTGCAACCCGGAAAACCCGGATAAACAAATTATTATCATATCTTATATGTAACTTTTATTTTATAAGTCTTCGATAGTCTAATGGTAAGTATGCCCACTAGTTACCTGGGAGAATGGGGTTCGATTCCGCGTCAGGGAGAACTTTTAATATGTTGAATTAAAATCACTATCTTTTCAATTTAAAATTTAAAAAAGAAACTTGTTTATTTACATTCTAGCTAAAATAATGAAGATAATATGAATGAACCACAGTGTTCAGTTTCTTTGGACTTGAGTTAGTTTTTAACTATAAATACAAACAAGAAAAGGCCTACGGCTTTTTCTTCTTTTAAATAGTAAGAGACGAAACTCAAACAATCAAGTAGCTAACTAAGTCCACTGTATAGAATGGTTTGTTATTTCAGTGATCGTCTTTTAATGTAAAAATGATCTGACTCCTTTGTTAGGAACTATAGGTTTTTATGATTCTTTACGTTGGACGTGATCGTCTCTTACTAGGTTGCTAGCTACCGCCGCAACCCGGATGCTAGCTAACGCTGCAACTCGGATACATCGAGATACTGTGAAATTACAAACAGGAAAAAGCCAATGGCTTTTTCTTAATTGGAATAGTAAGAGACAATCTGGGTAATACCTATGATAATGACGTCATTGATCAATCTAGATCATGAAATTATATCTGATGAAACTTACATATTCTGCAATTACGATGAACAATATCGATCCTTTTATGTACTTGTACCTACCCCTGGAGCCACCGTATATGAGTTACTATTGGCGAGAGATCGTTCTTTACTGTAACATAAAACTATTGTTCAGACACCATTAATATTTTTGCAGTTTATAACTTTAGCGATTCTGAACTAAAAACGAAAATAAAATAAAAATTAATTTTTTCAATTTTTACGTCACGTCGCTGATTAAGTCATATATGGTTATTAGTACACAATAGGTTTTAGATATTACGTCATGTCACTTATTACGTCATATATGGT
The DNA here is from genome assembly GCF_049724085.1 of Artemia sp. Qi Xiang Cuo. Classification (NCBI taxonomy): domain Eukaryota; kingdom Metazoa; phylum Arthropoda; class Branchiopoda; order Anostraca; family Artemiidae; genus Artemia; species Artemia sp. Qi Xiang Cuo. Next base: position 71,949,825 of record NC_142794.1, on the reverse strand, counting down.
TATTAGTAGATAATCGGTAAAATATTCGTTCTTTATTATAACATTGGACTGATCGTCTCTTACTAGGTTGCTAGCTACTGCTGCAACCCAAATTCACATATATATTTATTTATGAGAGGCAGCCTGGCCGAGTGGTCCAAGGCACTGGTGTTAGCCACCAGTCTCTTCGGAGGCGTGGGTTCAAATCTTACCGCTGGTATACGATTATGTTTGAAAGACTGCAGTGTGAGAAGACATCGAAAATGCAGTTTTTGGTGGAAAAATTTATTCTCTTTTAGAAATAATTTATTTTAGTTACTATATATTTTTAACCCAATTAATTTCCTTTAAAATGAGCTATTACAGAACCCTATACGATGTTCCAGTGCCAAGCTATCTCTGGATACAAAAAAAAGAAAAGAGAAAAAAATATCCCGTTTGGGGAGAATAACGTGGTTAAAGTCAATTTTCTTGATTTTCAAGCCAATATATTTACCTTGCTGTTCAAGCCAAGGGACTGAAATTTTACTATACAGGGGTTTCGGACAAGGCGGTTATAATGGTGTACTTTTTGTTTTGATATGACTCCTTTGTTAGGAACTATGGGTTTTTATATTTCTTAACATTGGACGTGATCGTCTCTTACTAGGTTGCTAACTACCGCTGCAACCCGGACAAGCCAAAATATTTCGAGTCCTGTTCAAGCCAAGGGATTAAAAGTTTCCGATATAGGGGTTTCTGACAAGGCTGTTCTACTGGTATACTTTTTGTTTTGATATGAATCCTTTTTCAGGATCTATGGGTTTTATATTTCTTAACATTGGACGTGATCGTCTCTTACTAGGTTGCTAGCGACCAGTGCAACCCGGATAATTTACTTAATTAAAGCTATTATTAAGATTAACTTTAGGTTGCTAGCTACCGCTGCAACCTGGTTGCCTATACAAGTTAGTATAGGCAAGAGTTCGTTCTTTATTGTAACCCGGATCACTGTGAATATATGGAGGAAAAATTGTCCTTTACTTAGTTTCAGCTTAAATTCGAAGATCGAGCCTTTATGTAACTCCGGGTTACAGCTTCCGCTGCAACCCGGTTACTGCTGCAATCTGGATAGCTTGCAGCTACTCCTGGAACCACCATATATCAGTTACTATGGGCGAGAGATCGTTCTTTACTGTAACTTTTAGAAATAATTTATTTTAGTTACTATAGATTTTTAACCCAATTAATTTCCTTTAAAATGAGCTATTGAACAACCCTCTACGATGTTCCAGTGCCAAGCAATCTCTGGATACAAAAGAAAAAAAAAAGAAAAAAAGAAAAAAATATCCCGTTTAGGCAGAATGTTGTAGTAGCTGCCACTTTTCTTGATTTTCAAGCCTATATATTTCCCTTGCTGTTCAAGCCAAGGGACAGAAATTTTACTATGCAGGGGTTTCGGACAAGGCGGTTCTAATGGTGTACTTTTTGTTTTGATCTGACTTTTTTTTTAAGAACTATGGGTTTTTATATTTCTTAACATTGGACGTGATCGTCTCTTACTAGGTTGCTAGCTACCGCTTCAACCCGGATTATTCCAATGATGGTCTTTTAATGTAATGACATTCATTATTGATCTAGTAGGGTTTCAGACAAGGTAGTTCTAGTGATGTACTTTTGTTACTATATACTATATATTACCTATACTATAGTTAAGTGGCCTATAAAATTTAGTATAGGCAAAAGGTCGTTCTTTATTATAAAACGTGGTTAAAGTCAATTTTCTTGATTTTCAAGCCAATATATTTCCCTTGCTGTTCAAGCCAAGGGACAGAAAGTTTCCTATACAGGGGTTTCGGACAAGGCGGTTCTAATGGTGTACTTTTTGTTTTGATCTGACTCCTTTGTTAGGAACTATGGGTTTTTATATTTCTTAACATTGGACGTGATCGTCTCTTACTAGGTTGCTAGCTACCACTGCAACCCGGAAAATAGATAATTTCAGTTAGCATTGTCATGTCGTTCTTTACTGTAATAACTAAATCAAATGTATGTAATGGGTTTTTATTCCAATGGTCGTCTTTTAATGGAAAATTTTAATATATTGGCCTTAAATATAACTTTGCTAGCCTACACTATTGTTAAGTGGCCTATAAAATTTAGTAGATGCAGGAGGTCGTTCTTTCTTATAAATTAGCCACCAGTCTCTTCAGAGGCGTGGGTTCAATTCTTACCGCTGGTATACGATTATATTTGAAAGACTGCAGTGTGAAAAGACATTAAAAGGCAGTTTTTGGTGGAAAAATTTATTCTCTTTTAGAAATAATTTATTTTAGTTACTATAGATTTTTAACCCAATTAATTTCCTTTAAAATGAGCTATTGAACAACCCTCTACGATGTTCCAGTGCCAAGCTATCTCTGGATACAAAAAAAGAAAAAAAGAAAAAAGAAAAAAATATCCCGTTTAGGCAGAATGTTGTAGTAGCTGCCACTTTTCTTGATTTTCAATCCAATATATTTCCCTTGCTGTTCAAGCCAAGGGACAGAAATTTTACTCTGCAGGGGTTTCGTACAAGTCGGTTCTTATGTTGTAATTTTTGTTTTGATCTGAATCTTTTTTTAAGAACTATGTGTTTTTATATTTCTTAACATTGGACGTGATCGTCTCTTACTAGGTTGCTAGCTACCGCTGCAACCCGGATCAAAATTAAAATCTGATTCTTTTGATGTATCTATTGGTATCAAAATTCCGTTTTTTAGAGTTACTTTTACCATTGAGCCGGGTCGCTCTTTACTTACAGTTCGTTACCACGAACGGTTTGATGATCGTCTTTTAATGTAACTTCAAAATTCAAATATCTTTGAAAGCAATGCAGTATGAAAATACATCAAAAATGCAGTTTTTTGACAAAATTGATTCTACTTTAAAAACTATTTTATTTTTAATTACAAAAAGCACTAGATGTAACAATTTCCTTTAAAATGAGCTATTATACAGCTCTCTATGATTTTTGAGTGCCCAGCTAGCTGAGGAGAAAGAAAAAGCTTTCAGTTAACATGGGCTAGGTGTCGTTCTTTATTGTAAAACATTTGAACCTTTTATAATTTATAATGATGCATAATATAAATACTGTAATCTTAACTATATTGAAGTTGCGTATGCAAGTTAGTATAGGGAAGAGTTCGATCTTTATTATAATTTCAACAGCATCCGCTCTTTCAAAGAGAATTTTAATCTGTAATTTTGAATACTTTTCGTGATCCTGGTAAAACATGCGTAAAATGTTTCTCAATTTACGAAGATCAGCCTGCATTTTTGCCATCTTCTTGTATTTCTGAATGTAATTTTTCCCTTTGTCCTTATGCGTTCTTCGGTAAAACCTCGCAGAGAATTTAATTTTTTCATTATAGCTTTTGTCACCCCAGTATCTACCCATTATTCTGGTAGCAACTTTTTTCTTATGTTTGTTTCGGTAATCTTCATCATTATCATACCGTTCCCTGCTCTTTTGTCTAGCCTGCTCAATTCTTGCTTCTCTGTAATGTTCATCATTACCATACCGTTCTTTTGCTCTCTCAATTATTACTTCTCGATACGCCTGGTCGGTTGAATACCTTTGTTTTGCTCTCTCAATTATTACTTCTCGATACACCTGGTCGGTTGAATACCTTTGCTTTTTTCTTTTCAAGTTACTATCTCTGTTGTTTGTGTAGTACTCTTTCTTCAACTTGCGTATAGCCTGCTTTGATCTAACCATTATTCTAATCAAGAATGAGAGAATTTTCAGTTTTGACTTTCCTTATATACTAATTATGACGTCACCTTATTCACGTCATAGCTCTAATATAAAACTATGATGATCTTATATAGTAATTATGACGTCACTGCATTAAAAATACAGTTTTTATTGGAAAAATTTATTCTATTTTAGAAAAAATTTATTTTAGTTACTATAGATTTTTAACCCAATTAATTTCCTTTAAAATGAGCTATTGAACAACCCTCTACGATGTTCCAGTGCCAAGCTATCTCTGGATACAAAAAAAAAAGAAAAAAATATCCCTTTTGGGGAGAATAACGTGGTTAAAGTCAGTTTTCTTGATTTTCAAGCCAATATATTTCCCTTGCTGTTCAAGCCAAGGGACAGAAAGTTTCCTATACAGGGGTTTCGGACAAGGCGGTTCTAATGGTGTACTTTTTGTTTTGATCTGACTCCTTTGTTAGGAACTATGGGTTTTCATATTTCTTAACATTGGACGTGATCGTCTCTTACTAGGTTGCTAGCTACCGCTGCAACCCGGATTCTATTCACGTCATAGCTCTAATATAAAACTATGATGACATTCATTATTTATCTAGTAGGGTTTCAGACAAGGTAATTCTAATGATGTTAATGATGTTTTAATTCTAATGATACTTTTGTTTTGATCTGACTCTATTTTTAGGAGTTTTGTTATATTTCTTAGCATTGGACTGATCATCTCTTACTAGGTTGCTAGCTACTGCTGCAACCCAAATTCACATATATATTTATTTATGAGAGGCAGCCTGGCCGAGTGGTCCAAGGCACTGGTGTTAGCCACCAGTCTCTTCGGAGGCGTGGGTTCAAATCTTACTGCTGGTATAATGTTTGAAAGACTGGAGTGTGAAAAGACATCGAAAATGCAGTTTTTGGTGGAAAAATTTATTCTCTTTTAGAAATAATTTATTTTAGTTACAAAAGGTTTTTAACCCAATAAATTTACTTTAAAATTAGCTATTGAACAACCCTCTACGATGTTCCAGTGCCAAGCTATCTCTGGAAAAGAAAGAAAAAAGAAAAAAATATCCCGTTTGGGGAGAATAACGTGGTAAAAGTCAATTTGCTTGATTTTCAAGCCAATATATTTCCCTTGCTGTTCAAGCCAAGGGACAGAAAGTTTCCTATACAGGGGTTTCGGACAAGGCGGTTCTAATGGTGTACTTTTTGTTTTGATCTGACTCCTCTGTTAGGAACTATGGGTTTTTATATTTCTTAACATTGGACGTGATCGTCTCTTACTAGGTTGCTAGCTACCGCTGCAACCCGGATTCCAGTGCCATGCTATCTGTTGAATTACTAACCTATACTATAATTTAGTGGCGTATAAAATCTAGTATAGGCAAGAGGTCGTTCTTTACTATAATTTTTAGGAACTATGGGTTTTTATATTTCTTAACATTGGACGTGATCGTCTCTTACTAGGTTGCTAGCTACCGCTGCAACCCGGATAATAATCTTTACTGCAAAACTAGCAAAACAGTTTTTAAGTCTGATGAAGATTTAACTGATGTGTCAAAAGTAAGGTTGCAATTCGAAGATTTTGTTTTGGCCTTATTATAATTGGTATGGTGAAATAATAATATGCATATGGTTCTTAAATCAAACTTATTTATGGTCCCATTTGGTCTAGTGGCTAGGATAGTTAACTTTCACTTAGGAGGACCGGGTTCGATTCCCGGTGTGGGAAGATTTTTAACTCTATAATCTTCGAACATTCGAACCTTTTATAATTTATAATGATGTATAATATAAATACTGTAATCTTCACTATAGTGAAGTTGCCTATGCAAGTTAGTATAGGGAAGAGTTCGATCTTTATACTACACAGAGAATTTTTTGCCAAATATTCAGTAGAACTAAAGGAACTATTTAAAACACAGTTAGAAATGCTTTTTTCTTGAGTCGGTGTTCCAGGAATTTGTTCTAAATCATTAGTCTTACAAACACATTTACTAATAACCCTAACAGGCTTGTTTTCGCCATAATTGAAAAACATTGCTTTTCCTTCGCTGTTGATAGGTATGCTTGTATATATGTTTTTATTGCTGCTACATAAACTGCAATTGCTCCTTCCAAAATTAATATACGAATTTTCAAAGAAGTACGCCTCCGTATATTCACTGTGTTGTCGAACATTTTCCATTGCATCTGTAAACTGTTCGGCAGTTGCCAATCCATACCTTGGAAGCTTTTCATTAAACTGACAACATTTCTTTTGGATATTACTATGAAGCTTTGCCAAGGAATTTCTAGCCGACTTTTCAACAGCATCCGCTCTTTCAAAGAGAATTTTAATCTGTAATTTTGAATACTTTTCGTGATCCTGGTAAAACATGCGTAAAATATTTCTCAATTTACGAAGATCAGCCTGCATTTTTGCCATCTTCTTGTATTTCTGAATGTAATTTTTCCCTTTGTCCTTATGCGTTCTTCGGTACAACCTCGCAGAGAATTTAATTTTTTCATTATAGCTTTTGTCACCCCAGTATCTACCCATTATTCTGGTAGCAACTTTTTTCTTATGTTTGTTTCGGTAATCTTCATCATTATCATACCGTTCCCTGCTCTTTTGTCTAGCCTGCTCAATTGTTGCTTCTCTATAAAGTTTATCATTGTGATAACGCTCCTTGATCTTTTGTCTAGCCTGCTCAATTCTTGCTTCTCTATAAAGTTTATCATTGTGATAACGCTCCTTGATCTTTTGTTTAGCCTGCTCAATTCTTGCTTCTCTGTAATGTTCATCATTACCATACCGTTCCTTGATCTTTTGTTTGGCTGTCTCAATTTTTGCCTGTCTATAATCTTCATCATTGTGATAACACATCTTGCTGTTTTCTTTTGCTCTCTCAATTATTACTTCGCGAGACGCCTGGTCGGTTGAATACCTTTGTTTTGCTCTCTCAATTATTACTTCTCGATACACCTGGTCGGTTGAATACCTTTGCTTTTTTCTTTTCAAGTTACTATCTCTGTTGTTTGTGTAGTACTCTTTCTTCAACTTGCGTATAGCCTGCTTTGATCTAACCATTATTCTAATCAAGAATGAGAGAATTTTCAGTTTTGACTTTCCTTATATACTAATTATGACGTCACTCTATTCACGTCATAGCTCTAATATAAAAATATGATGACGTTCATTATTTATATAGTAGGGTTTCAGACAAGGTATTTCTAATGATGTACTTTTGTTTTGATCTGACTCTATTTTTAGGATTTTTGGGTTTTTATATTTCTTAGCATTGGACTGATCGTCTATTACTAGGTTGCTAGATACTGATGCAACCCAAATTCACATATATATTTATTTATGAGAGGAAGCCTGGCCGAGTGGTCCAAGGCACTGGTGTTAGCCACCAGTCTCTTCAGAGGCGTGGTTTCAATTCTTACCGCTGGTATACGATTATGTTTGAAAGACTGCAGTGTGAAAAGACATCAAAATGCAGTTTTTGGAGTGGTCCAAGGCACTCGTGTTACCCACCAGTCTCTTCGGAGGCGTGGGTTCAAATCTTACCGCTGGTATACGATTATGTTTGAAAGACTGCAGCGTGAAAAGACATCAAAAATGCAGTTTTTGGTGGAAAAATTTATTCTCTTTTAGAAATAATTAATTTTAGTTACTATAGATTTTTAACCCAATTAATTTCCTTTAAAATGAGCTATTGAACAACCCTCTACGATGTTCCAGTGCCAAGCTATCTCTGGATACAAAAAAAGAAAAAAAGAAAAAAAGAAAAAAATATCCCGTTTGTGGAGAATAACGTGGTTCAAGTCAATTTTCTTGATTTTCAAGACAATATATTTCCCTTGCTGTTCAAGCCAAGGGACAGAAAGTTTCCTATACAGGGGTTTCAGACAAGGCGGTTCTAATGGTGTACTTTTTGTTTTGATCTGACTCCTTTGTTAGGAACTATGGGCTTTTATATTTCTTAACATTGGACGTGATCGTCTCTTTGTTCGTCAAAATTACAGATTAAAATTCTCTTTGAAAGAGCGGATGCTGTTGAAAAGTCGGCTAGAAATTCCTTGGCAAAGCTTCATAGTAATATCCAAAAGAAATGTTGTCAGTTTAATGAAAAGCTTCCAAGGTATGGATTGGCAACTGCGGAACAGTTTACAGATGCAATGGAAAATGACATCAAAATGCAATATTGTTCGTCGCTTTTTACTTTCCTTGCAAAAAAGTTTTTTCCAGGTAATTTTGCTTGTTTACATATATATTTTTTTCTAGATATGTCTATTTCTCCGTTTGTTGCTTATAACTTTCAAATTCATGTGGAATGTGCGTATTTTCAAGGCTGACCAAAAAGTCATTAAAAGTTTATTCCAATGTAACCACAGCAAACGTCGGGAATTAAGCTCTTAGCTAATTTAGATAATTAAGCTCTTTACTTTTCCTACAAAATAGTATTTTTTCTGTTATTCCAACAAAAAAGCTTTTCCAAGTCTATGTTAATAAGTAAAATTATAGTATAATAGACTACAAGTTAGAAGCATTGACAGTATGCAAGTTAAAGTTAAAGAGACGCCACTTTTCTTGATTTTCAAGCCAATATATTTCCCTTGCTGTTCAAGCCAAGGGACAGAAATTTTACTATGCAGGTGTTTCGGACAAGGCGGTTCTAATGGTGTACTTTTTGTTTTGATCTGACTCTTTTTTTAAGAACTATGGGTTTTTATATTTCTTAACATTGGACGTGATCGTCTCTTACTAGGTTGCTAGCTACCGCTGCAACCCGGATTCTTTATTATAAATCGATCTGACTCTATTTTTACGAAATATGGGCTGTAAAATATTACAAACAGGAAAAAGCCTACGGCTTTTTCTTCTTTGAAATAGTAAGAGACGAACCTCAAACGATCAAGTAGCTAACTAAGTCTAATGCATGCAATAACTTTTTATTCCAATGATCGTCTTTTAATGTAACATATCAGTTACTATGGGAGAGAGATCGTTCTTTACTGTAATTATTGTAATTTCACTTAACAGGCTCGGGTTCGATTCCCGGGGTGGGAAAATTTTTAACTCTATAATCTTCGAACATTTGAACCTTTTATAATTTATAATGATGCATAATATAAATACTGTAATCTTAACTATAGTGAAGTTGCGTATGCAAGTTAGTATAGGCAAGAGGTCGTTCTTTATTATAAAAATTTCTTCCAGGAGACAAAAAGCAAAACTAATTTTAGAATTTTCATGTATCTTCGTACATTTGAACCTTTTATAATTTATAATGATGTATAATATAAATACTGTAATCTTAAGTATAGTGAAGTTGCGTATGCAAGTTAGTATAGGGAAGAGTTCGTTCTTTATTATAATTGAAAAATTAACATGTTTTGCTTAAGATATAGTTTATTCAAATTCGAGTCGATCTACAGTAACGACTGAATCCTGATTATAATAACATTGGACAAGGTCGTCTCTTACTGGGTTACTAGCTACCGCTTCAACCCTGATTATAATAAAAACTTTACTAGCCTATACTATAGTTAAGTGGCCTATAAAATGTAGTATAGGGAAGAGGTCAGTCTTTATTATACAAAATGGTAACGAGACGATTCCTAAATCAAAAAGAATATGATTTCAAGCCTGGGTATGGTAACGGCTACTCCTACTATTATATCCTGTGATAAGGTATTATTCCTAATCAAATAAAAAAATGTAAATAAAATAAATACCTCTCAAAAAACTAAAAATAACAACCACCCTACGTGCAATATCATACATCCCCATACATCCCCTAGAATACCAATATTACCCATCCTGGTTTATCTAACCAACTTATTGGTCAAGAAACCCAAATCAAGTATACTACTACTACTACCATTGAAGCTTCTATGTAACTACTACTTCTACTACCACTTCTACTGCTGCTATTACTACTGCTACTACTACCACTAGTAGTAAAACAGCTACTATTTACTCTGCTGCTACTAATACTTCTAATTCTACTAATACAACTTCTCATAGCAACATTAACGCTATTAATATCACTGCTGCTATAAATACCGCTAATACTTTTAATATTAGTGATACTATTACTGCCAATACTGGTTTTATTACTACTAGTACTGCTACTAAATTTCTTATAGTGCTGTACTGCTACTTTATGGCACTCTGCCTCCATATCAATTCATGTGAAGGACGCAACAGATCGAAGACAAAAAAATAATGAAACATTGGTATGATATGATACTTCTAATATGGACTTAATATCAATTTTTAACAGGACATTAAAATGTATCTTCCGTTTTTTCATCAACAAACCCCAAGTGACAACGAAGTTCTTTCTGGTCGACTTATTTTGGGGTAAAGCACTATGAGAAAGGATATGTTTCATTATTTCCATTTATTGTTAGTAAAATAACGCCGTTTAATATATTCTCAGATATGTAACGTGTTTTTATCTACAATAAAATTTGAACAAAACGAGTGATTACTTTAATATTATTTAGATTAACAAAACCGATTGAAAATTAAAGTTGTATATTTATGTTATATTGTTGTTAACACCACAATTTGAACAAGGAATTTGCATATTGTCATTTTGTTTTGAACAACAACACATTTTCATAGCAACAACAAATTTTGAACCACATTTTTGCATATTCTCTAGGTGTAATTATTGAACCTTTGGAATTCTTTAATCGAACACAAAAAATATAAAGAGTGCGTAAGCTAATTGCTGTTGTTTATTTTATTTATTAAGAATTATGATGATATTATAAAGAATTAGTTAACTGGCGCTTCGTAACTACAAAAGCAGAGACCTGACATTCAAGGACCTAGTGTAATCTAAATGAGATAATGTCATTTGGGGCCGACTCAATGTTGATCATCTTGAGAGATAATGTAACTAGCAATTTTTATTGTTAGTAGTGGCTTTGGTTCATCTTTTATTAGGTTGCAGCTACCTCTTCAACCGTGATGGTTATAACCTTTGATTATGACACCGCTCTTCATTTGTTTGCAAAACCATGTTATGCCTAATAATATCTTGTTCTCTAAAAGTTGCCGTAGCGTAATGGTAACGAGAAGATCCCTAAATCATAAAGGATTTCATTTCAAGCCTGGTTAGGGTAACGGCTACTGCTATTATTATATTCTGTGATTATTTATTATACAATATAAAGTAAAAAACTGCTAATAAAACAAGCAATAATCAAAAAACTAAAAATAACAACAAAACGAATTGCAACAGCACGAATCCCCTTAAATCTCTTAGCAACCCAATACTACCAATCTTATTCCAATTCCCACAACTACTGGTAATGTTACTACATCCCATTATACTACTACTACTACTACTACCATTACAACTACTTATGGTACTACTACTTCTACTACCACTACTACTGCTGCTATTACTACTACTACTACAACCACAAGCAGTAAAACTGCTATTAATTACTCTTCTGCTGTTAATACTTCTACCTCTAATACTACAACTTCTCATAACAGCATTAACACTAGCAATATCACTGCTGCTGTGAATACCGCTACTACTTTTTCTATGATTGCTACTATTACTGCCAATTCTGATTTTGTTACTACTACTGCTGGTACTAAATTTATTCTAGTACTGTACTACTACTTCTATTACTACCGCTGTAAATACGATTAATGCTAAAGCTATGATATTTCGAATAACAACTAATTTTGAACCATAGATTTGCATAACTTCATCTTATTTGGACCAAGAACATATTTTTAACCAAACATTTGCATATTTTCACCGTATTTCCAGCAACAACACATTTGGAACCACATATTTACATATTTTCATCTTATTTCGAGTAACAGCATATTTTGAACGGCAAGTTTGCATATCTAGTTAGTATAGGGAAGAGTTTGATCTTTATTATAATTATTATATAAATATAAATATTGCATTCACTTATTACGTCACATATGGTTATCTTTTAATGTATTATTACAAACAGGAAAAAGCCTACGGCTTTTTCTTCTTTGAAATAGTAAGAGACGAACCTCAAGGAATCAGGCAGCTAAGTAAGTCCAATATAAGAAATTGTTTGTTCTTCGACTGATCATCTTTTAATTTGGCGTTTCTTACTAGGTTGCTAGCTACCACTTAAAGCCAGATTATGTAATAGGTTGCTAGCTAGCGCTGCAACCTAGATATTCTTATTTCTGCTACTATGGGCTAAGGTTCGTTCTTTCATGTAAAACTAGCAAAACATTTTTTAAGCCTGATGAAGATTTAACTAATGTGTCAAAAGTAAGGTTGCAAGTCGACGATTTTGTTTTGGCCTTATTATAATTGGTATGGTGAAATAATAATATGCATATGGCTATTAAATCATACTTTTTTATGGTTCCATATGGTCTAGCGGCTAGGATAGTTAACTTTCACTTAACAGGCTCGGGTTCGATTCCCGGTGTGGGAAAACGCTATAATCTTCGAACATTTGAACCTTTTATAATTTATAATGATGTATAATGTAAATACTGTAATCTTAACTATAGTGAAGTTGCGTATGCAAGTTAGTATAGGGAAGAGTTCGATCTTTATTATAACCTGGCCGAGTGGTCCAAGGCACTGGTGTTAGCCACCAGTCTCTTCAGAGGCGTGGGTTCAATTCTTACCGCTGGTATACGATTATGTTTGAAAGACTGCAGTGTGAAAAGACATCAAAATGCAGTTTTTGGAGTGGTCCAAGGCACTCGTGTTACCCACCAGTCTCTTCGGAGGCGTGGGTTCAAATCTTACCGCTGGTATACGATTATGTTTGAAAGACTGCAGTGTGAAAAGACATCAAAAATGCAGTTTTTGGTGGAAAAATTTATTCTCTTTTAGAAATAATTAATTTTAGTTACTATAGATTTTTAACCCAATTAATTTCCTTTAAAATGAGCTATTGAACAACCCTCTACGATGTTCCAGTGCCAAGCTATCTCTGGATACAAAAAAAGAAAAAAAAAAAAAAAAGAAAAAAATATCCCGTTTGTGGAGAATAACGTGGTTCAAGTCAATTTTCTTGATTTTCAAGACAATATATTTCCCTTGCTGTTCAAGCCAAGGGACAGAAAGTTTCCTATACAGGGGTTTCAGACAAGGCGGTTCTAATGGTGTACTTTTTGTTTTGATCTGACTCCTTTGTTAGGAACTATGGGCTTTTATATTTCTTAACATTGGACGTGATCGTCTCTTACTAGGTTGCTAGCTACCGCTGCAACCCGGATTGCTAGCTACCGCTGCAACCCGGATTTCAAGATACTATCTCTGTTGTTTGTGTAGTACTGTTTTTTCAACTTGCGTGCGACTTGCTTGATTGAAACCATTATGTAATTATGAATGAGAACATTTTCATCTTTGTAGTTCTTAAGTAGTAATTATGACGTCACAGCTTAATGATTTTGTTGACGTCATAGAGCAATGATATTATTTCATGACGTCTTCAGAAACAACAATATAATTTCATGTTTTTCTATTCACGTCATAGCTCTAATATAAAACTATGATGACATTCATTATTTATCTAGTAGGGTTTCAGACAAGGTAATTCTAATGATGTACTTTTGTTTTGATCTGACTCTATTTTTAGGAGTTTTGTTATATTTCTTAGCATTGGACTGATCATCTCTTACTAGGTTGCTAGCTACTGCTGCAACCCAAATTCACATATATATTTATTTATGAGAGGCAGCCTGGCCGAGTGGTCCTTGGCACTGGTGTTAGCCACCAGTCTCTTCGGAGGCGTGGGTTCAAATCTTACTGCTGGTATAATGTTTGAAAGACTGGAGTGTGAAAAGACATCGAAAATGCAGTTTTTGGTGGAAAAATTTATTCTCTTTTAGAAATAATTTATTTTAGTTACAAAAGGTTTTTAACCCAATTAATTTACTTTAAAATGAGCTATTGAACAACCCTCTACGATGTTCCAGTGCCAAGCTATCTCTGGAAAAGAAAGAAAAAAGAAAAAAATATCCCGTTTGGGGAGAATAACGTGGTAAAAGTCAATTTGCTTGATTTTCAAGCCAATATATTTCCCTTGCTGTTCAAGCCAAGGGACAGAAAGTTTCCTATACAGGGGTTTCGGACAAGGCGGTTCTAATGGTGTACTTTTTGTTTTGATCTGACTCCTCTGTTAGGAACTATGGGTTTTTATATTTCTTAACATTGGACGTGATCGTCTCTTACTAGGTTGCTAGCTACCGCTGCAACCCGGAAAAACACCATTTATGATGAGCTATACCGGCCCCTTATGTAATACCGCTGTAACCCTGATAACAAACAGGAAAATATTACACACTTTATAAAAACTTTATAAAGTGTTTATAAACACTTTATTTAAACACTTTATACATTCCGGTGTACAGTCTATATGAAGCTTATTTAATACTGATCGGACATTCTCCTGACTTTTCAAAATGTTCCCAGCACAGTAATCACAGACAGAGAATGAATCTATAACATCCTATTTCCAACCTGTACATTGAATTAGTTGTTCTCTGTCATCTTTGGGTATGTACTGGTGTAGGTGTTCTAAAATCGTGGCCATCATTACATCAAAACCTTTCTTATTTGAAAGGGATCTTAGACTCTTCAATTGGTATTTTGTCTTTATCTGCTCACAACTGTCACAATGCATTGTGGGGTATACATCCCAGATGTTAGCCACCTTATCAAGGGTCTCACCAAATAATTTCAAAATTATATTTTAATCTAGAGAAACTCTAATAATGCTATCACCGTAAATGAAGTCTTGACTATTATTACGACAGAGTCTACTTGACACTTCTTCTATATAATGACTCAGTTCCTTGTACGAGCCCTCGACTTTTAGTAGATTAATATGTTGTATAATCTTACATTTTGATACTGCCTTATATACGCTATTAATGAAACAGTTCAAGACAGGAAAATGTAGAGCTAGTGCCCTTAGAGAACGCAAATAGCTCTGACATCCCTCATTTGGGCTACAGTATAACGAATGCCCATGCTTTCTTGTCTCCCTGTAATTGATTTCACAATAATCCAAGCCGCCAAGGTAGAAATTAACCACTTTGTCAGTTGAAAATTTTAATGCTAAATTATTTTCAAGGATATCAAAAAGAATTTGACATAATTCAATATCCGTCGGATAGAGCTTGCAGATATCAGGGTGACATTGCCAAGTAACCTGCTGCCCAATTTTTGGTTTTGAATGTTTACTCAGATTGTTATAGGTGACTTCAGCCATCATAATTTCCTTGTCAGATCTAGTTTTAGAGCATTTTTCAATAGTTGTCTCGTACTTTTAAGGACAGTTTGTTCAACTAAAGAGAATTTTTTGCCAAATATTCAGTAGAACTAAAAGAACTGTTTAAAACACAGTTAGAAATGCTTTTTTCTTGAGTCGGTGTTCCAGGAATTTGTTCTAAATCATTAGTCTTACAAACACATTTACTAATAACCCTAACAGGCTCTTAAGGCTCTTAATAATCCTAACAGGCAATTAATTTCCTTTAAAATGAGCTATTGAACAACCCTCTACGATGTTCCAGTGCCAAGCTATCTCTGGATACAAAAAAAGAAAAAAAGAAAAAAAGAAAAAAATATCCCGTTTGTGGAGAATAACGTGGTTCAAGTCAATTTTCTTGATTTTCAAGACAATATATTTCCCTTGCTGTTCAAGCCAAGGGACAGAAAGTTTCCTATACAGGGGTTTCAGACAAGGCGGTTCTAATGGTGTACTTTTTGTTTTGATCTGACTCCTTTGTTAGGAACTATGGGCTTTTATATTTCTTAACATTGGACGTGATCGTCTCTTACTAGGTTGCTAGCTACCGCTGCAACCCGGATTTCACATGAATTTGAAAGTTATAAGAAACAAACGGAGAAATAGACATATCTAGAAAAAAATATATATGTAAACAAGCAAAATTACCTGGAAAAAACTTTTTTGCAAGGAAAGTAAAAAGCGACGAACAATATTGCATTTTGATGTCATTTTCCATTGCATCTGTAAACTGTTCCGCAGTTGCCAATCCATACCTTGGAAGCTTTTCATTAAACTGACAACATTTCTTTTGGATATTACTATGAAGCTTTGCCAAGGAATTTCTAGCCGACTTTTCAACAGCATCCGCTCTTTCAAAGAGAATTTTAATCTGTAATTTTGAATACTTTTCGTGATCCTGGTAAAACATGCGTAAAATATTTCTCAATTTACGAAGATCAGCCTGCATTTTTGCCATCTTCTTGTATTTCTGAATGTAATTTTTCCCTTTGTCCTTATGCGTTCTTCGGTACAACCTCGCAGAGAATTTAATTTTTTCATTATAGCTTTTGTCTCCCCAGTATCTACCCATTATTCTGGTAGCAACTTTTTTCTTATTTTTGTTTCGGTAATCTTCATCATTATCATACCGTTCCCTGCTCTTTTGTCTAGCCTGCTCAATTGTTGCTTCCCTATAAAGTTTATCATTGTGATAACGCTCCTTGATCTTTTGTCTAGCCTGCTCAATTCTTGCTTCTCTATAAAGTTTATCATTGTGATAACGCTCCTTGATCTTTTGTTTAGCCTGCTCAATTCTTGCTTCTCTGTAATGTTCATCATTACCATACCGTTCCTTGATCTTTTGTTTGGCTGTCTCAATTTTTGCATGTCTATAATCTTCATCATTGTGATAACACATCTTGCTGTTTTCTTTTGCTCTCTCAATTATTACTTCGCGATACGCCTGGTCGGTTGAATACCTTTGTTTTGCTCTCTCAATTATTACTTCTCGATACACCTGGTCGGTTGAATACCTTTGCTTTTTTCTTTTCAAGTTACTATCTCTGTTGTTTGTGTAGTACTCTTTCTTCAACTTGCGTATAGCCTGCTTTGATCTAACCATTATTCTAATCAAGAATGAGAGAATTTTCAGTTTTGACTTTCCTTATATACTAATTATGACGTCACTCTATTCACGTCATAGCTCTAATATAAAACTATGATGACGTTCATTATTTATCTAGTAGGGTTTCAGACAAGGTATTTCTAATGATGTACTTTTGTTTTGATCTGACTCTATTTTTAGGAGTTTTGGGTTTTTATATTTCTTAGCATTGGACTGATCGTCTATTACTAGGTTGCTAGCTACTGCTGCAACCCAAATTCACATATATATTTATTTATGAGAGGCAGCCTGGCCGAGTGGTCCAAGGCACTGGTGTTAGCCACCAGTCTCTTCAGAGGCGTGGGTTCAATTCTTACCGCTGGTATACGATTATGTTTGAAAGACTGCAGTGTGAAAAGACATCAAAATGCAGTTTTTGGAGTGGTCCAAGGCACTCGTGTTACCCACCAGTCTCTTCGGAGGCGTGGGTTCAAATCTTACCGCTGGTATACGATTATGTTTGAAAGACTACAGTGTGAAAAGACATCAAAAATGCAGTTTTTGGTGGAAAAATTTATTCTCTTTTAGAAATAATTAATTTTAGTTACTATAGATTTTTAACCCAATTAATTTCCTTTAAAATGAGCTATTGAACAACCCTCTACAATGTTCCAGTGCCAAGCTATCTCTGGATACAAAAAAAGAAAAAAAGAAAAAAAGAAAAAAATATCCCGTTTGTGGAGAATAACGTGGTTCAAGTCAATTTTCTTGATTTTCAAGACAATATATTTCCCTTGCTGTTCAAGCCAAGGGACAGAAGGTTTCCTATACAGGGGTTTCAGACAAGGCGGTTCTAATGGTGTACTTTTTGTTTTGATCTGACTCCTTTGTTAGGAACTATGGGCTTTTATATTTCTTAACATTGGACGTGATCGTCTTTTTATCAACACCAACCGCTTTTTCAGCAAGACGGACTTCAAGTATTTTTTTTAAATCTTCTAGGGTGTATGCATGTATTGTTTTATAGAGACTGTTGTTCTCTCTTAACCACAACAGTGCTTCATGGACTTTTCTCAGATCTATTAGTGCAGTCCAAACATTCTTGTTGTAAGTAGGCTGACCATTGACAATGACTACAAAACTATCAATGTTAAGAAGTTTTTCAGGCTGAATATCTGCATTTGCTTGCACATCAACAGGTAGATATACTATTCTCCCTTAAGAGCGTCAACAAGTTCTGTTCTAGGTCTCTTCAATGCAGTTACTTGCCCTAATCTGACGATCGTAAGACAAGGCATTACAAATCGAATCATTGCCATTTCAAAATTATTTAAACACTTTATACATTCCGGTGTACAGTCTATATGAAGGTTATTTAATACTGATCGGAAATTCTCCTGACTTTTCAACATTTTCCTAGCACAGTAATCACAGACAAAGAATGAATCTATGACATCCTCTTTCCAACCTGTACATTGAATTAGTTGTTCTCTGTCATCTTTGGGTATGTCCTGTTGTAGGTGTTCTAAAATCGTGGCCATCATTACATCAAAACCTTTCTTATTTGAAAGGGATCTTAGACTCTTCAATTGGTATTTTGTCTTTATCTGCTCACAACTGTCACAATGCATTGTGGGGTATACATCCCTAATGTTAGCTACCTTATCAAGGCTCTCACCAAATAATTTTATTATTGTATTTTCATCCACAGAAACTCTAATTTTGCTATCACCGTAAATGAAGTCTTGACTATTATTACGACAGAGTCTACTTGACACTTCTTCTATGTAATGACTTAGTTCCTTGTACGAGCCCTCGACTTTTAGTAGATTAATCTGTTGTATAATCTTACATTTTGATACTGCCTTATATACGCTATTAATGAAACAGTTCAAGACAGGAAAATGTGGAGCTAGTGCCCTTAGAGAACGCAAATAGCTCTGACATCCCTCATTTGGGCTACAGTATAACGAATGCCCATGCTTTCTTGTGTCCCTGTAATTGATTTCACAATAATCCAAGCCGCCAAGGTAGAAATTAACCACTTTGTCAGTTGAAAATTTTAATGCTATATTATTTTCAAGGATATCAAAAAGAATTTGACATAATTCAATATCCGTCGGATAGAGCTTGCAGATATCAGGGTGACATTGCCAAGTAACCTGCTGCCCAATTTTTGGTTTTGAATGTTTACTCAGATTGTTATAGGTGACTTCAGCCATCATAATTTCCTTGTCAGATCTAGATTCAGAGCATTCTTCAATAGTTGTCTCGTACTTTTCAGGACAGTTTGTTCTACTACACAGAGAATTTTTTGCCAAATATTCAGTAGAACTAAAAGAACTGTTTAAAACACAGTTAGAAATGCTTTTTTCTTGAGTCGGTGTTCCAGGAATTTGTTCTAAATCATTAGTCTTACAAACACATTTACTAATAACCCTAACAGGCTTGTTTTCGCCATAATTGAAAAACATTGCTTTTCCTTCGCTGTTGATAGGTATGCTTGTATATATGTTTTTATTGCTGCTACATAAACTGCGATTGCTCCTTCCAAAATTAATATACGAATTTTCAAAGAAGTACGCCTCCGTATATTCACTGTGTTGTCGAACATTTTCCATTGCATCTGTAAACTGTTCCGCAGTTGCCAATCCATACCTTGGAAGCTTTTCATTAAACTGACAACATTTCTTTTGGATATCACTATGAAGCTTTGCCAAGGAATTTCTAGCCGACTTTTCAACAGCATCCGCTCTTTCAAAGAGAATTTTAATCTGTAATTTTGAATACTTTTCGTGATCCTGGTAAAACATGCGTAAAATATTTCTCAATTTACGAAGATCAGCCTGCATTTTTGCCATCTTCTTGTATTTCTGAATGTAATTTTTCCCTTTGTCCTTATGCGTTCTTCGGTACAACCTCGCAGAGAATTTAATTTTTTCATTATAGCTTTTGTCACCCCAGTATCTACCCATTATTCTGGTAGCAACTTTTTTCTTATGTTTGTTTCGGTAATCTTCATCATTATCATACCGTTCCCTGCTCTTTTGTCTAGCCTGCTCAATTGTTGCTTCTCTATAAAGTTTATCATTGTGATAACGCTCCTTGATCTTTTGTCTAGCCTGCTCAATTCTTGCTTCTCTATAAAGTTTATCATTGTGATAACGCTCCTTGATCTTTTGTTTAGCCTGCTCAATTCTTGCTTCTCTGTAATGTTCATCATTACCATACCGTTCCTTGATCTTTTGTTTGGCTGTCTCAATTTTTGCATGTCTATAATCTTCATCATTGTGATAACACATCTTGCTGTTTTCCTTTGCTCTCTCAATTATTACTTCGCGATACGCCTGGTCGGTTGAATACCTTTGTTTTGCTCTCTCAATTATTACTTCTCGATACACCTGGTCGGTTGAATACCTTTGCTTTTTTCTTTTCAAGTTACTATCTCTGTTGTTTGTGTAGTACTCTTTCTTCAACTTGCGTATAGCCTGCTTTGATCTAACCATTATTCTAATCAAGAATGAGAGAATTTTCAGTTTTGACTTTCCTTATATACTAATTATGACGTCACTCTATTCACGTCATAGCTCTAATATAAAACTATGATGACGTTCATTATTTATCTAGTAGGGTTTCAGACAAGGTATTTCTAATGATGTACTTTTGTTTTGATCTGACTCTATTTTTAGGAGTTTTGGGTTTTTATATTTCTTAGCATTGGACTGATCGTCTATTACTAGGTTGCTAGCTACTGCTGCAACCCAAATTCACATATATATTTATTTATGAGAGGCAGCCTGGCCGAGTGGTCCAAGGCACTGGTGTTAGCCACCAGTCTCTTCAGAGGCGTGGGTTCAATTCTTACCGCTGGTATACGATTATGTTTGAAAGACTGCAGTGTGAAAAGACATCAAAATGCAGTTTTTGGAGTGGTCCAAGGCACTCGTGTTACCCACCAGTCTCTTCGGAGGCGTGGGTTCAAATCTTACCGCTGGTATACGATTATGTTTGAAAGACTACAGTGTGAAAAGACATCAAAAATGCAGTTTTTGGTGGAAAAATTTATTCTCTTTTAGAAATAATTAATTTTAGTTACTATAGATTTTTAACCCAATTAATTTCCTTTAAAATGAGCTATTGAACAACCCTCTACGATGTTCCAGTGCCAAGCTATCTCTGGATACAAAAAAAGAAAAAAAGAAAAAAAGAAAAAAATATCCCGTTTGTGGAGAATAACGTGGTTCAAGTCAATTTTCTTGATTTTCAAGACAATATATTTCCCTTTCTGTTCAAGCCAAGGGACAGAAAATTTCCTATACAGGGGTTTCAGACAAGGCGGTTCTAATGGTGTACTTTTTGTTTTGATCTGACTCCTTTGTTAGGAACTATGGGCTTTTATATTTCTTAACATTGGACGTGATCGTCTCTTTGTTCGTCAAAATTACAGATTAAAATTCTCTTTGAAAGAGCGGATGCTGTTGAAAAGTCGGCTAGAAATTCCTTGGCAAAGCTTCATAGTAATATCCAAAAGAAATGTTGTCAGTTTAATGAAAAGCTTCCAAGGTATGGATTGGCAACTGCGGAACAGTTTACAGATGCAATGGAAAATGACATCAAAATGCAATATTGTTCGTCGCTTTTTACTTTCCTTGCAAAAAGTTTTTTCCAGGTAATTTTGCTTGTTTACATATATATTTTTTTCTAGATATGTCTTTTCCTCCGTTTGTTGCTTATAACTTTCAAATTCATGTGGAATGTGCGTATTTTCAAGGCTGACCAAAAAGTCATTAAAAGTTTATTCCAATGTAACCACAGCAAACGTCGGGAATTAAGCTCTTAGCTAATTTAGATAATTAAGCTCTTTACTTTTCCTACAAAATAGTATTTTTTCTGTTATTCCAACAAAAAAGCTTTTCCAAGTCTATGTTAATAAGTAAAATTATAGTATAATAGACTACAAGTTAGAAGCATTGACAGTATGCAAGTTAAAGTTAAAGAGACGCCACTTTTCTTGATTTTCAAGACAATATATTTCCCTTGCTGTTCAAGCCAAGGGACAGAAATTTTACTATGCAGGTGTTTCGGACAAGGCGGTTCTAATGGTGTACTTTTTGTTTTGATCTGACTCTTTTTTTAAGAACTATGGGTTTTTATATTTCTTAACATTGGACGTGATCGTCTCTTACTAGGTTGCTAGCTACCGCTGCAACCCGGATTCTTTAATAAAAATCGATCTGACTCTATTTTTACGAATTATGGGCTGTAAAATATTACAAACAGGAAAAATCCTACGGCTTTTTCTTCTTTGAAATAGTAAGAGACGAACCTCAAACGATCAAGTAGCTAACTAAGTCCAATGCATGCAATAACTTTTTATTCCAATGATCGTCTTTTAATGTAACATATCAGTTACTATGGGAGAGAGATCGTTCTTTACTGTAATTATTGTAATTTCACTTAACAGGCTCGGGTTCGATTCCCGGGGTGGGAAAATTTTTAACTCTATAATCTTCGAACATTTGAACCTTTTATAATTTATAATGATGCATAATATAAATACTGTAATCTTAACTATAGTGAAGTTGCGTATGCAAGTTAGTATAGGGAAGAGTTCGATCTTTATTATAATTTCAAGATACTATCTCTGTTGTTTGTGTAGTACTGTTTTTTCAACTTGCGTGCGACTTGCTTGATTGAAACCATTATGTAATTATGAATGAGAACATTTTCATCTTTGTAGTTCTTAAGTAGTAATTATGACGTCACAGCGTAATGATTTTGTTGACGTCATAGAGCAATGATATTATTTCATGACGTCTTCAGAAACAACAATATAATTTCATGTTTTTCTATTCACGTCATAGCTCTAATATAAAACTATGATGACATTCATTATTTATCTAGTAGGGTTTCAGACAAGGTAATTCTAATGATGTACTTTTGTTTTGATCTGACTCTATTTTTAGGAGTTTTGTTATATTTCTTAGCATTGGACTGATCATCTCTTACTAGGTTGCTAGCTACTGCTGCAACCCAAATTCACATATATATTTATTTATGAGAGGCAGCCTGGCCGAGTGGTCCAAGGCACTGGTGTTAGCCACCAGTCTCTTCGGAGGCGTGGGTTCAAATCTTACTGCTGGTATAATGTTTGAAAGACTGGAGTGTGAAAAGACATCGAAAATGCAGTTTTTGGTGGAAAAATTTATTCTCTTTTAGAAATAATTTATTTTAGTTACAAAAGGTTTTTAACCCAATTAATTTACTTTAAAATGAGCTATTGAACAACCCTCTACGATGTTCCAGTGCCAAGCTATCTCTGGAAAAGAAAGAAAAAAGAAAAAAATATCCCGTTTGGGGAGAATAACGTGGTAAAAGTCAATTTGCTTGATTTTCAAGCCAATATATTTCCCTTGCTGTTCAAGCCAAGGGACAGAAAGTTTCCTATACAGGGGTTTCGGACAAGGCGGTTCTAATGGTGTACTTTTTGTTTTGATCTGACTCCTCTGTTAGGAACTATGGGTTTTTATATTTCTTAACATTGGACGTGATCGTCTCTTACTAGGTTGCTAGCTACCGCTGCAACCCGGAAAAACACCATTTATGATGAGCTATACCGGCCCCTTATGTAATACCGCTGCAACCCTGATAACAAACAGGAAAATATTACACACTTTATAAAAACTTTATAAAGTGTTTATAAACACTTTATTTAAACACTTTATACATTCCGGTGCACAGTCTATATGAAGGTTATTTAATACTGATCGGATATTCTCCTGACTTTTCAACATTTTCTCAGCACAGTAATCACAGACAGAGAATGAATCTATGACATCCTCTTTCCAACCTGTACATTGAATTAGTTGTTCTCTGTCATCTTTGGGTATGTCCTGGTGTAGGTGTTCTAAAATCGTGGCCATCATTACATCAAAACCTTTCTTATTTGAAAGGGATCTTAGACTCTTCAATTGGTATTTTGTCTTTATCTGCTCACAACTGTCACAATGCATTGTGGGGTATACATCCCTGTTGTTAGCTACCTTATCAAGGGTCTCACCAAATAATTTTAATATTGTATTTTCATCCACAGAAACTCTAATATTGCTATCACCGTAAATGAAGTCTTGACTATTATTACGACAGAGTCTACTTGACACTTCTTCTATCTAATGACTCAGTTCCTTGTACGAGCCCTCGACTTTTAGTAGATTAATATGTTGTATAATCTTACATTTTGATACTGCCTTATATACGCTATTAATGAAACAGTTCAAGACAGGAAAATGTAGAGCTAGTGCCCTTAGAGAACGCAAATAGCTCTGACATCCCTCATTTGGGCTACAGTATAACGAATGCCCATGCTTTCTTGTGTCCCTGTAATTGATTTCACAATAATCCAAGCCGCCAAGGTAGAAATTAACCACTTTGTCAGTTGAAAATTTTAATGCTAAATTATTTTCAAGGATATCAAAAAGAATTTGACATAATTCAATATCCGTCGGATAGAGCTTGCAGATATCAGGGTGACATTGCCAAGTAACCTGCTGCCCAATTTTTGGTTTTGAATGTTTACTCAGATTGTTATAGGTGACTTCAGCCATCATAATTTCCTTGTCAGATCTAGTTTTAGAGCATTTTTCAATAGTTGTCTCGTACTTTTCAGGACAGTTTGTTCAACTAAAGAGAATTTTTTGCCAAATATTCAGTAGAACTAAAAGAACTGTTTAAAACACAGTTAGAAATGCTTTTTTCTTAAGTCGGTGTTCCAGGAATTTGTTCTAAATCATTAGTCTTACAAACACATTTACTAATAACCCTAACAGGCTCGTTTTCGCCATAATTGAAAAATATTGCTTTTCCTTCGCTGTTGATAGGTATGCTTGTATATATATTTTTATTGCTAATACATAAACTGCAATTGCTCCTTCCAAAATTAATATACGAATTTTCTAAGAATTACGCCTCCGTATATTCACTGTGTTGTCGAACATTTTCCATTGCATCTATAAACTGTTCCGCAGTTGCCAATCCATACCTTGGAAGCTTTTCGTTAAACTGACAACATTTCTTTTGGATATTACTATGAAGCTTTGCCAAAGGATTTCTAGCCGACTTTTCAACAGCATCCGCTCTTTCAAAGAGAATTTTAATCTGTAATTTTGAATACTTTTCGTGATCCCGATAAAACATACGTAAAATGTTTCTCCATTTACAAAGATCAGCCTGCATTTTTGCCATCTTCTTGTATTTCTGAATGTAATTTTTCCCTTTGTCCTTATGCGTTCTTCGGTACAACCTCGCAGAGAATTTAATTTTTTCATTATAGCTGTTGTCCCCCCAGTATTTACCCATTATTCTGATAGCAAATTTTTTCTTATGTTTGTTTCGGTAATCTATATCGTTATCATACCGTTCCTTACTCTTTTGTTTGGCTGTCTCAATTTTCGCATGTCTATAAACTACATCATTATAATAACGCTGTTTGTCACTATCAGTTTTGGCATCTCGATACGCCTGGTCGGTTGAATACCTTTGCTTTTCTCTTTTCAAGATGCTATCTCTGTTTTTTTGGTAGTACTCTTTTTTTAACTTGCGTGTAGCTTGCTTGATTGAAACCATTATGTAACCATTAGTTGAATTTTTAGGTCCCGTATCAAGTATCAAAAACCTAACAAAAAATTAAACTAATTTTTAAATTTTCAGGTATTTTTCTAGTCTAAATTAAAATATTAAAACTATTGTTCAGACACCATAAATATTTTTGCAGTTTATAACTTTAGCGATTCTGAACTAAAAACGAAAATAAAATAAAAATTAATTTTTTAAATTTTTACGTCACGTCGCTCATTAAGTCATATATGGTTATTAGTACATAATAGGTTTTAGATATTACGTCATGTCACTTATTACGTTATATATGGTTATTAGTAGATAATCGGTAAAATATTCGTTCTTTATTATAATTACTTCTCGATACGCCTGGTCGGTTGAATACCTTTGCTTTTCTCTTTTTAAGATACTATCTCTGTTGTTTGTGTAGTACTGTTTTTTCAATTTGCGTGCAGCTTGCTTGATTGAAACCATTATGTAATTATGAATGTGAACATTTACAGTTCTGACGCTTCTTATATAGTAAAAAACATCAAAAATGCAATTTTTGGTGGAAAAATTTATTCTCTTTTAGAAATAATTTATTTTAGTTACTATAGATTTTTAACCCAATTAATTTCCTTTAAAATGAGCTATTGAAAAACCCTCTACGATGTTCCAGTGCCAAGCTATCTCTGGATACAAAAAAAGAAAAAAAGAAAAAAATATCCCGTTTGTGGAGAATAACGTGGTTAAAGTAAATTTTCTTGATTTTCAAGCCAATATATTTCCCTTGCTGTTCAAGCCAAGGGACAGAAAGTTTCCTATACAGGGGTTTCAGACAAGGCGGTTCTAATGGTGTACTTTTTGTTTTGATCTGACTCCTTTGTTAGGAACCATGGGTTTTTATATTTCTTAACATTGGACGTTATCGTCTCTTACTAGGTTGCTAGCTACCGCTGCAAGCCGGATTAGCCACCAGTCTCTTCGGAAGCGTGGGTTCAAATCTTACCGCTGGTATACGATTATGTTTGAAAGACTGCAGTGTGAAAAGACATCAAAATGCAGTTTTTGGTAGAAAAATTTATTCTCTTTTAGAAATAATTTATTTTAGTTACTATAGATTTTTAACCAAATTAATTTCCTTTAAAATGAGCTATTGAAAAACCCTCTACGATGTTCCAGTGACAAGCTATCTCTGGATACAAAAAAAGAAAAAAAGAAAAAAATATCCCGTTTGTGGAGAATAACGTGGTTAAAGTCAATTTTCTTGATTTTCAAGCCAATATATTTCCCTTGCTGTTCAAGCCAAGGGACAGAAGGTTTCCTATACAGGGGTTTCGGACAAGGCGGTTCTAATGGTGTACTTTTTGTTTTGATCTGACTCCTTTGTTAGGAACCATGGGTTTTTATATTTCTTAACATTGGACGTGATCGTCTCTTACTAGGTTGCTAGCTACCGCTGCAGCCCGGATTGCTAGCTACCACTGCAACCCGGATGTAACTACACCTGGAACCACCATATATCAGTTAGTATGGGAGAAAGATCGTTCTTTACTGTAAAATTCTAATGATCGTCTTTTAATGTGAAATGGATTATTTCAGTTAGCATGGTCATGTCGTTCTTTACTGTAACAATTGAACAACCCTCTACGATGTTCCAGTGCCAAGCTATCTCTGGATACAAAAAAAAAAGAAAAGGGAAAAAAATATCCAGTTTGGGGAGAATAACGTGGTTTAAGTCAATTTTCTTGATTTTCAAGCCAATATATTTCCCTTGCTGTTCAAGCCAAGGGACAAAAGTTTCCTATACAGGAGTTTCGAACAAGGCGGTTCTAATGGTGTACTTTTTGTTTTGATCTGACTCCTTTTTTAGGAACTATGGGTTTTTATATTTCTTAACATTGGACGTGATCGTCTCTTACTAGGTTGCTAGCTACCGCTGCCACCCGTATTATGTAATACTAACTACATCCAACGACTATGACGTCATTGGTCAATATTGTTTATAAAAAATTAAGTTTTTCTTAAAAAATAATGAAATGAAAAAAAAAAAATTAAGTGCAAAAGTTGCTAGATCTAGAGATTTCCTTTAAAAGGAGCCATTGAATAACTCTATGATTTTCCAGTGCCAAGCTATCTGTGGAAAAGAAGAAAGAAAAAAATATCCAGTTTAGGCAGAATGTTGTAGTAGCTGCCACTTTTCTTGATTTTCAAGACAATATATTTCCCTTGCTGTTCAAGCCAAGGGACAGAAAGTCTCCTATACAGGGGTTTCGGACCAGGCGGTTCTAATGGTGGGTTTTTTGTTTTGATCTGAGTCCTTTTTTAGGAACTATGGGTTTTTATATTTCTTAACATTGGACGTGATCGTCTCTTACTAAGTTGCTAGCTACCGTTGCAACCCGGATAAACTCACAATATTTCTTTTGGATATTGCTATGAAGCTTCGCCAAAGCATTTCTAGCCGACTTCTCAACAGCATCCACTCTTTCAAAGAGAATTTTAATCTGTAATTTTGAATACTTTTTGTGATCCCGATAAAACATGCGTAAAATGTTTCTCAATTCACAAAGATCAGCCTGCAATTTTGCCATCTTCTTGTATTTCTGAACGTAATTTTTCCCTTTGTCCTTATGCGTTATTCGGTACAACCTCGCAGATAATTAAATTTTTTCATTATAGCTTTTGTCACCCCAGTATCTACTCATTATTCTGGTAGCAACTTTTTTCTTATGTTTGTTTTGGTAATCTATATCATTATCATACCGTTCCTTGCTCTTTTGTTTGGCTGCCTCAATTTTCCCTTCTCGATACCCCTGATCCGTAACATACCTCTGTTTTGCTCTGTCATATTTAATTTTCTTAAATTCTGGATCACAAGACATCTTATTAGCAATCCTTACGCGTTCTCGAGCTTTTTTGCGTTCGGTGGCATTTTTATCTCTTTTAAATAAACTTTTCCTACATTTCAGGATGTTAGCTTTTTTTGTGTAGTAAAGTTTTCTATTAGTAGAAATTTGGATTGCTCTATTTTGATAGTTTTTTTGGTTATTCTTTCTTTTTTTCCTTTCAAGCAAGACCATATTTTTTCAAGGTTTAAAATTATTAAGTACACAATACCCCGTGTCGAGTATCTAAAACCTAGCATAAAAAAAATAATTTTAAAAATTTCAGGTATTTATCTTGTTTGAATTACAAAATTAGTATTATTGGTTAGACACCATAAATATTTTTGCAGTTTACATAATAAGTTTAGCGATTCTGGACTGAAAACTAAAATAATTGCAATTATAAGACAATAATATGGAGATACGTACTTTACGGGTTACAAACCAAATAAGGTTTGGTTCCAGGATACAATAATAACTTTGAACTGAGATGAAAAAAAATTTCTTCCAGGAGACAAAAAATAAAACTAATTGTAAAATTTTCATGAATTTTTTTGTTTAAATTAAGAAATTACTATTACTGATTAGGTATCATTGATATTTTTGCAGTTTACATAATAATTTTAGTGATTAAGCCAAAAAAGAAAATTTTGGTTCCAGGAGTTTCGGTTACTATTGAGAGGAGTAGCTATTATTGCTATAGAGTTCATTACCATGAACTGTTTGATTGCTTCAAAATTCCAATATCTTTGAAAAGACTGCACCATGAAAATACATCAAAAATGCAATTTTTTTGACAAAATTGATTCCACTTTAAAAAGTATTTTATTTTTAATTACAAAAGGCACTAGATGTTGCAATTTCCTTTAAAATGAGGTATTATACAGCTCTCTATGATTTTCCAGTGCCCTGCGAGCTATGAAGAAAAATCAAGCGGAAAGAAAAAAATATCCCGTTTGTGGAGAATAACGTGGTAAAAGTCAATTTGCTTGATTTTCAAGCCAATATATTTTCTTTGTAATTCAAGCCAAAGGACGGTAAGTTTCCTTTATAGAGGTTTCGGACAAGGCGGTTCTAATGGTGTACATTTTGTTTTGATCTGACTCTTTTTTTAGGAGTTGGGGGTTTTATATTTCTTTACATTGGAGGTGATCGTCTCTTACTAGGTTGCTAGCTACCGCTGCAACCCGGATTAGTTCTTTACCATGTCGTAACATTTTCTTTTATAGTAATAATTAAGTTTGTTAATTACAAAAGGTTTCTACATACAGCCATTTTCTTTAAAATGAGCCTTTACACAGCTCTTTATTAGGACCGCGAACTGTTTGATTTAATACTTAAGTTACTATGGGTTCAGTTCGTTCCTTTTTGTAATGCTAGCTACCGCTGCAACCCTGATTCTATGCTATATGATTACAAACGGGAAAAAGTCTATGGCTTTTTCTTCTTTGAAATAGTAAGAGACGAATCTCAAACAATTAAGTACATAACTAAGTCCAAAGTCAGCAATGGGTTGTTATTGCAATGATTGTCCTTTAATGTAAACGATTTTGTTTTGGTCTTATTATAAAAACCCTGATTACAAACAGGAAAAAGCTTACGGCTTTTTCTTCTCTGGAGCAGTAAGAGACAACTCTGGCAGCTAACTGGTAAAAAAAAATCCGGCAGCTAACTAAGTCCAAAGTATGCAATGGTTTGTTATTCCAACGATTGTCTTTTAATGTAACTACCATTGCAGTCCGGAATATATACAAGTAGCTTCCTTGTTTTAATTACAAAAGATTTTTAACCCCATTAATTTCCTTCAAAATGAGCCTTTGAACAACTCTCTACAATGTTGCAGTGCCATGCTATCTGTTGAATTACTAACCTATACTATAATTAAGTTGCGTATAAAATTTAGTATAGGCAAGAGGTCGTTCTTTATTATAATTTTTATTGTAACTAGGTTTCAGCCATCTCTACAGCCATGATACTATTGGAAATTACATAATCCCTATTTATGTTTTAGTTAACATGGGCAAGGTGTCGTTCTTTATTGTATCAAGCCAAGGGACTGAAAGTTTCCTATGCAGGAGTGTCTGACAAGGCGGTTCTAATGGTGTACTTTTTGTTTTGATCTGACTCCTTTTTTAGAAACTATGGTTTCTTATATTTCTTAACATTGGACGTGATCGTCTCTTACTAGGTTGCTAGCTACCGCTGCAACCCGGATTTTACTATGGGCTAAGGTTCGTTCTTTACTGCAAAACTAGCAAAACAGTTTTTAAGTTTGATGAAGATTTAACTGATGTGTCAAAAGTAAGGTTGCAATTCGACGATTTTGTTTTGGCCTTATTATAATTGGTATGGTGAAATAATAATATGCATATGGTTCTTAAATCATAATTCTTTATAGTCCCATTTGGTCTAGTGGCTAGAATAGTTAACTTTCACTTAAGAGGACCGGGTTCGATTCCCGGTGTGGGAAAATTTTTAACTCTATAATCTTCGAACATTCGAACCTTTTATAATTTATAATGATGTATAATATAAATACTGTAATCTTCACTATAGTGAAGTTGCCTATGCAAGTTAGTATAGGGAACAGTTAGATCTTTATTATAGCTCTCAAAGAATCAGGCAGAAAACTAAGTCCAATGTGTGCAATGGTTTGTTCTTGTAATGATCGTATTTTAATATAATATTATTAAATTACAGAAGGTTTTTAACCCCATTAATTTTCTTGAAAATGAGCCATTAAACAACTCTCTACGATGTTCCAGTGCCAGTCTATCTGTAGAATTACTGACCTATACTATAATTAAGTGGCGTATTAAATTTAGTATAGGCAAAAGATCGTTCTTTATTATAATTTAAAATTATTAAGCACACAAAATCCCGTGTCGAGTATCTAAAACCTAGCATAAAACAAAACTAATTTTAAAATTTTCAGGTATTTATCTTGTTTGAATTACAAAATTAGTATTATTGGTTAGACACCATAAATATTTTTGCAGTTTAAATAATAAGTTTAGTGATTCTGGACTGAAAACTAAAATAATTGCAATTATGAGACAATAATATGGAGATATGTACTTTACGGGTTACAGGATACAATAATAAATTTGAACTGAGATGAAAAAAAAATTTCTTCCAGGAGACAAAAAGCAAAACTAATTTTAGAATTTTCATGTATTTTTGTTGTTTAAATTAAAAAATTACTATTACTGATTAGGCATCATAAATATTTTTGCAGTTTACATAATAATTTTAGCGATTAAGCCAAAAAAGAAAATTTTGGTTCCAGGAGTTTCGGTTACTATTGAGACAAGTAGCTATTATTTTACTATAGAGTTCATTACATGGACTGTTTTATTGCTTCAAAATTCAAATATCTTTGAAAAGACTGCAGTATGAAAATACATCAAAAATGCAATTTTTTTGACAAAATTGATTCTACTTTAAAAAGTATTTTATTTTTAAATACAAAAGTGACTAGATGTTGCAATTTCCTTTAAAATGAGCTATTATACAGCTCTCTATGATTTTCCAGTGCCCAGCTAGCTGAGCAGAAAGAAAAAGCGGAAAGAAAAAAATATCCCGTTTGTGGAGAATAACGTGGTAAAAGTCAATTTTCTTGATTTTCAAGCCAATATATTTTCTTTGTTATTCAAGCCAAAGGGAGGTAAGTTTCCTTTATAGAGGATTCGGACAAGGCGGTTCTAATGGTGTACTTTTTGTTTTGATCTGACTCTTTTTTTAGGAGTTGGGGGGTTTTATATTTCTTGACATTGGAGGTGATCGTCTCTTACTAGGTTGCTAGCTACCGCTGCAACCCGGATTAGTATAGGCAAGAGGTCGTTCTTTATTGTAATTTAGTTAACATGGGCAAGTTGTCGTTCTTTATTGTATCAAGCCAAGGGACAGAAATTTTACTATGCAGGGGTTTCGGACAAGGCGGTTCTAATGGTGTACTTTTTGTTTTGATCTGACTCTTTTTTTAAGAACTATGGGTTTTTATATTTCTTAATATTGGACGTGATCGTCTCTTACTAGGTTGCTAGCTACCGCTGCAACCCGGATTTCTGCTACTATGGGCTAATGTTCGTTCTTTACTGCAAAACTAGCAAAACAGTTTTTAAGTCTGATGAAGATTTAACTGTTGTGTCAAAAGTAAGGTTGCAATTCGACGATTTTGTTTTGGCCTTATTATAATTGGTATGGTGAAATAATAATATGCATATGGTTCTTAAATCATAATTCTTTATAGTCCCATTTGGTCTAGTGGCTAGAATAGTTAACTTTCACTTAAGAGGACCGGGTTCGATTCCCGGTGTGGGAAAATTTTTAACTCTATAATCTTCGAACATTCGAACCTTTTATAATTTATAATGATGTATAATATAAATACTGTAATCTTCACTATAGTGAAGTTGCCTATGCAAGTTAGTATAGGGAACAGTTAGATCTTTATTATAGCTCTCAAAGAATCAGGCAGAAAACTAAGTCCAATGTGTGCAATGGTTTGTTCTTGTAATGATCGTATTTTAATATAATATTATTAAATTACAGAAGGTTTTTAACCCCATTAATTTTCTTGAAAATGAGCCATTAAACAACTCTCTACGATGTTCCAGTGCCAGTCTATCTGTAGAATTACTGACCTATACTATAATTAAGTGGCGTATTAAATTTAGTATAGGCAAAAGATCGTTCTTTATTATAATAATTTAAAATTATTAAGCACACAAAATCCCGTGTCGAGTATCTAAAACCTAGCATAAAACAAAACTAATTTTAAAATTTTCAGGTATTTATCTTGTTTGAATTACAAAATTAGTATTATTGGTTAGACACCATAAATATTTTTGCAGTTTAAATAATAAGTTTAGTGATTCTGGACTGAAAACTAAAATAATTGCAATTATGAGACAATAATATGGAGATATGTACTTTACGGGTTACAGGATACAATAATAAATTTGAACTGAGATGAAAAAAAAATTTCTTCCAGGAGACAAAAAGCAAAACTAATTTTAGAATTTTCATGTATTTTTGTTGTTTAAATTAAAAAATTACTATTACTGATTAGGCATCATAAATATTTTTGCAGTTTACATAATAATTTTAGCGATTAAGCCAAAAAAGAAAATTTTGGTTCCAGGAGTTTCGGTTACTATTGAGACAAGTAGCTATTATTTTACTATAGAGTTCATTACATGGACTGTTTTATTGCTTCAAAATTCAAATATCTTTGAAAAGACTGCAGTATGAAAATACATCAAAAATGCAATTTTTTTGACAAAATTGATTCTACTTTAAAAAGTATTTTATTTTTAAATACAAAAGTGACTAGATGTTGCAATTTCCTTTAAAATGAGCTATTATACAGCTCTCTATGATTTTCCAGTGCCCAGCTAGCTGAGCAGAAAGAAAAAGCGGAAAGAAAAAAATATCCCGTTTGTGGAGAATAACGTGGTAAAAGTCAATTTTCTTGATTTTCAAGCCAATATATTTTCTTTGTTATTCAAGCCAAAGGGAGGTAAGTTTCCTTTATAGAGGATTCGGACAAGGCGGTTCTAATGGTGTACTTTTTGTTTTGATCTGACTCTTTTTTTAGGAGTTGGGGGGTTTTATATTTCTTGACATTGGAGGTGATCGTCTCTTACTAGGTTGCTAGCTACCGCTGCAACCCGGATATTCTGGTAGCAACTTTTTTCTTATGTTTGTTTCGGTAATCTTCATCATTATCATACCGTTCCCTGCTCTTTTGTCTAGCCTGCTCAATTGTTGCTTCTCTATAAAGTTTATCATTGTGATAACGCTCCTTGATCTTTTGTCTAGCCTGCTCAATTCTTGCTTCTCTATAAAGTTTATCATTGTGATAACGCTCCTTGATCTTTTATTTAGCCTGCTCAATTCTTGCTTCTCTGTAATGTTCATCATTACCATACCGTTCCTTGATCTTTTGTTTGGCTGTCTCAATTTTTGCATGTCTATAATCTTCATCATTGTGATAACACATCTTGCTGTTTTCTTTTGCTCTCTCAATTATTACTTCGCGATACGCCTGGTCGGTTGAATACCTTTGTTTTGCTCTCTCAATTATTACTTCTCGATACACCTGGTCGGTTGAATACCTTTGCTTTTTTCTTTTCAAGTTACTATCTCTGTTGTTTGTGTAGTACTCTTTCTTCAACTTGCGTATAGCCTGCTTTGATCTAACCATTATTCTAATCAAGAATGAGAGAATTTTCAGTTTTGACTTTCCTTATATACTAATTATGACGTCACTCTATTCACGTCATAGCTCTAATATAAAACTATGATGACGTTCATTATTTATCTAGTAGGGTTTCAGACAAGGTATTTCTAATGATGTACTTTTGTTTTGATCTGACTCTATTTTTAGGAGTTTTGGGTTTTTATATTTCTTAGCATTGGACTGATCGTCTATTACTAGGTTGCTAGCTACTGCTGCAACCCAAATTCACATATATATTTATTTATGAGAGGCAGCCTGGCCGAGTGGTCCAAGGCACTGGTGTTAGCCACCAGTCTCTTCAGAGGCGTGGGTTCAATTCTTACCGCTGGTATACGATTATGTTTGAAAGACTGCAGTGTGAAAAGACATCAAAATGCAGTTTTTGGAGTGGTCCAAGGCACTCGTGTTACCCACCAGTCTCTTCGGAGGCGTGGGTTCAAATCTTACCGCTGGTATACGATTATGTTTGAAAGACTACAGTGTGAAAAGACATCAAAAATGCAGTTTTTGGTGGAAAAATTTATTCTCTTTTAGAAATAATTAATTTTAGTTACTATAGATTTTTAACCCAATTAATTTCCTTTAAAATGAGCTATTGAACAACCCTCTACGATGTTCCAGTGCCAAGGTATCTCTGGATACAAAAAAAGAAAAAAAGAAAAAAAGAAAAAAATATCCCGTTTGTGGAGAATAACGTGGTTCAAGTCAATTTTCTTGATTTTCAAGACAATATATTTCCCTTGCTGTTCAAGCCAAGGGACAGAAAGTTGCCTAGACAGGGGTTTCAGACAAGGCGGTTCTAATGGTGTACTTTTTGTTTTGATCTGACTCCTTTGTTAGGAACTATGGGCTTTTATATTTCTTAACATTGGACGTGATCGTCTCTTACTAGGTTGCTAGCTACCGCTGCAACCCGGATCCCGTTTAGGCAGAATGTTGTAGTAGCTGCCACTTTTCTTGATTTTCAAGCCAATATATTTCCCTTGCTGTTCAAGCCAAGGAACAGAAATTTTACTATGCAGGGGTTTCGGACAAGGCGGTTCTAATGGTGTACTTTTTGTTTTGATCTGACTCTTTTTTTAAGAACTATGGGTTTTTATATTTCTTAACATTGGACGTGATCGTCTCTTACTAGGTTGCTAGCTACCGCTGCAACCCGGATTCAAGCCAATATATTTCCCTTGCTGTTCAAGCCATATGAAACAAAGTTTCCTATACAGGGGTTTCGGACAAGGCAGGTCTAATGGTGTACTTTTTGTTTTGATCTGACTCTTTTTTAGGAGTTTGGGTTTTTTTATTTCTTAACATTGGACGTGATCGTCTCTTACTAGGTTGCTAGCTACCGCTGCAACCCGGATAGCCACCAGTCTCTTCGGAGACGTGGGTCCAAATATTACCGCTTGTATACAATTATGATTTATATACAAAAATCAAATATCTTTGAAAAGAATGCAGCATGAAAAGACATCAAAAATGCAGTTTTTGGTGGAAAAATTTATTCTCTTTTAGAAATAATTTATTTTAGTTACTAAAGATTTTTGATCCAATTCATTTCCTTTAAAATGAGCTATTGAACAACTCTCTACGAGGTTCCATTTATAATTATATAACAGGCCAAGGGACAGAATGTTTTCTATAGAAGAGTGTCGGACCAGGCGGTTCTAATGGTGCGCTTTTTATTTTGATATGACTCTTTTTTAGGAGTTATGTGTTTTTATATTTCTTAACATTGGACTTGATCGTCTCTTACTAGGTTGCTAGCTACCGCTGCAATCCGGATTTAATACTAGGTTGCTAGCTACCACTACAACCTGGATATATAATACTTCATTTACGATGGACTAAAGTTCGTTCTTTAATGAAAAAATTACAAACAGGAAAAAACCTATGGCTTTTTCTTAATTGGAATAGTAAGAGACGACCTGGCTACAAACTATGATTATGACATCATTGATCAATCTTTAACATGAAATGTTCTTTACTGTAATGGTTTGTTCTTTTCTAGGTTTCAGCCATCTCTACAGCCATGATACTGATAGAAATTATATAATCCCTATTTATGTTTCAGTTAGCATGGGCTAGATGTCGTTCTTTATTGTAAAATAATTTCCTTGAAAATGAGCCATTGAACAACTCTCTACGATGTTCCAGTCCCAAGCTATCTGTTGAATTATTAACCTATACTATAATTAAGGGGCGTATAAAATTTAGTATAGGCAAGAGGTCGTTCTTTATTATAATTCTCTTTTAGAAATAATTTATTTTAGTTACTATAGATTTTTAACCCAATTAATTTCCTTTAAAATGAGCCATTGAACAACTATCTACGATGTTCCAGTGCCAAGCTATCTCTGGAAACAAAGAAAAAAAGAAAAAAATATCCCGTTTAGGCAGAATGTTGTAGTAGCTGCCATTTTTCTTGATTTTCAAGCCAATATATTTCCCTTGCTGTTCAAGCCAAGGGACAGAAATTTTACTATACAGGGGTTTCAGACAAGCCGGTTCTAATGGTTTACTTTTTGTTTTGATCTGACTCCCTTTTAGGAGCTATGGGTTTTATATTTCTTAACATTGGACTTGATCGTCTCTTACTAGGTTGCTAGCTACCGCTGCAACCCGGATTAAAATATAACTGTACAAGCATATACTGTAGTTAAGTGGCATATACAAGTTAGTATAGGCAAGAGTTCGTTCCTTATTATAAATTATACAGAAGATATTTCCTTTATACTTTTGTCCTTTGAATATTTTGATTTCCCTTCGTCCTTTGCCTAATTAATTACACAATACAATAGATGCAGCAATTTGCTTTGAAATGAGTTATTAAACATAAATTGAACTATTGACCATTAATAGTAACCTGGTTACAATCAGGAAAAAGCCTACGGCTTTTCTTCTTTCAAATAGTAAGAGACGAACCTCAAAAGATCAAGTAGCTAATTAGTTCCAATGTAAACAAAGGTTTGATATTCCAATGATAGCCTTTTAATATATTTTCAACACATTGTAAACAGTAACCTTTGAATACTGTAAGCATCATCTATATAATGGTTCCTTATAACACTTCAGTTACTATGGACTGAAGATCGTTCTTTAATGTAATCATAATACTGCCATAAAAGCTAAGACTACAACTATTAATCAATATTTCAGTTAATATTAGCTAGCGTTTCTTTTTATTATAAAGCAAAACATAAACTTTTTTTTTAATGAGTTGTTCAAAGCCTGCGTGGAGCAGTGAATAGCGTGTTGGAATTTTTCTCTGAAGGTGGCAGTTTCAATTTTTACCGCAGGTGATTTTTATAAATTTGTCAATTTGAAGTCTAAACAAAACTTCTATTGATGACTACTACATGAGATCCTCTTGATTAACACCATTTATAATCAACTATATCGGTCCTTTATGTAATATATGTTATTATTGGCTATAAATCTTTCGGTTACGATGTGCTAGAGAAGGTTCTTTGCTATAAAACTGTATCGCTCCTTTATGTAATTTTAATGCTATATTATTTTCAAGGATATCAAAAAGAATTTGACATAATTCAATATCCGTCGGATAGAGCTTGCAGATATCAGGGTGACATTGCCAAGTAACCTGCTGCCCAATTTTTGGTTTTGAATGTTTACTCAGATTGTTATAGGTGACTTCAGCCATCATAA
The DNA here is from genome assembly GCF_049724085.1 of Artemia sp. Qi Xiang Cuo. Classification (NCBI taxonomy): domain Eukaryota; kingdom Metazoa; phylum Arthropoda; class Branchiopoda; order Anostraca; family Artemiidae; genus Artemia; species Artemia sp. Qi Xiang Cuo. The sequence goes on along the minus strand of NC_142794.1, from coordinate 71,911,837 downwards.
TTTCCTTGTCAGATCTAGATTCAGAGCATTCTTCAATAGTTGTCTCGTACTTTTCAGGACAGTTTGTTCTACTACACAGAGAATTTTTTGCCAAATATTCAGTAGAACTAAAAGAACTGTTTAAAACACAGTTAGAAATGCTTTTTTCTTGAGTCGGTGTTCCAGGAATTTGTTCTAAATCATTAGTCTTACAAACACATTTACTAATAACCCTAACAGGCTTGTTTTCGCCATAATTGAAAAACATTGCTTTTCCTTCGCTGTTGATAGGTATGCTTGTATATATGTTTTTATTGCTGCTACATAAACTGCAATTGCTCCTTCCAAAATTAATATACGAATTTTCAAAGAAGTACGCCTCCGTATATTCACTGTGTTGTCGAACATTTTCCATTGCATCTGTAAACTGTTCCGCAGTTGCCAATCCATACCTTGGAAGCTTTTCATTAAACTGACAACATTTCTTTTGGATATTACTATGAAGCTTTGCCAAGGAATTTCTAGCCGACTTTTCAACAGCATCCGCTCTTTCAAAGAGAATTTTAATCTGTAATTTTGAATACTTTTCGTGATCCTGGTAAAACATGCGTAAAATATTTCTCAATTTACGAAGATCAGCCTGCATTTTTGCCATCTTCTTGTATTTCTGAATGTAATTTTTCCCTTTGTCCTTATGCGTTCTTCGGTACAACCTCGCAGAGAATTTAATTTTTTCATTATAGCTTTTGTCACCCCAGTATCTACCCATTATTCTGGTAGCAACTTTTTTCTTATGTTTGTTTCGGTAATCTTCATCATTATCATACCGTTCCCTGCTCTTTTGTCTAGCCTGCTCAATTGTTGCTTCTCTATAAAGTTTATCATTGTGATAACGCTCCTTGATCTTTTGTCTAGCCTGCTCAATTCTTGCTTCTCTATAAAGTTTATCATTTTGATACCGCTCCTCGATCTTTTGTATAGCCTGCTCAATTCTTGCTTCTCTGTAATGTTCATCATTACCATACCGTTCCTTGATCTTTTGTTTGGCTGTCTCAATTTTTGCATGTCTATAATCTTCATCATTGTGATAACACATCTTGCTGTTTTCTTTTGCTCTCTCAATTATTACTTCGCGATACGCCTGGTCGGTTGAATACCTTTGTTTTGCTCTCTCAATTATTACTTCTCGATACACCTGGTCGGTTGAATACCTTTGCTTTTTTCTTTTCAAGTTACTATCTCTGTTGTTTGTGTAGTACTCTTTCTTCAACTTGCGTATAGCCTGCTTTGATCTAACCATTATTCTAATCAAGAATGAGAGAATTTTCAGTTTTGACTTTCCTTATATACTAATTATGACGTCACTCTATTCACGTCATAGCTCTAATATAAAACTATGATGACGTTCATTATTTATCTAGTAGGGTTTCAGACAAGGTATTTCTAATGATGTACTTTTGTTTTGATCTGACTCTATTTTTAGGAGTTTTGGGTTTTTATATTTCTTAGCATTGGACTGATCGTCTATTACTAGGTTGCTAGCTACTGCTGCAACCCAAATTCACATATATATTTATTTATGAGAGGCAGCCTGGCCGAGTGGTCCAAGGCACTGGTGTTAGCCACCAGTCTCTTCAGAGGCGTGGGTTCAATTCTTACCGCTGGTATACGATTATGTTTGAAAGACTGCAGTGTGAAAAGACATCAAAATGCAGTTTTTGGAGTGGTCCAAGGCACTCGTGTTACCCACCAGTCTCTTCGGAGGCGTGGGTTTAAATCTTACCGCTGGTATACGATTATGTTTGAAAGACTGCAGTGTGAAAAGACATCAAAAATGCAGTTTTTGGTGGAAAAATTTATTCTCTTTTAGAAATAATTAATTTTAGTTACTATAGATTTTTAACCCAATTAATTTCCTTTAAAATGAGCTATTGAACAACCCTCTACGATGTTCCAGTGCCAAGCTATCTCTGGATACAAAAAAAGAAAAAAAGAAAAAAAGAAAAAAATATCCCGTTTGTGGAGAATAACGTGGTTCAAGTCAATTTTCTTGATTTTCAAGACAATATATTTCCCTTGCTGTTCAAGCCAAGGGACATAAAGTTACCTATACAGGGGTTTCAGACAAGGCGGTTCTAATGGTGTACTTTTTGTTTTGATCTGACTCCTTTGTTAGGAACTATGGGCTTTTATATTTCTTAACATTGGACGTGATCGTCTCTTACTAGGTTGCTAGCTACCGCTGCAACCCGGATTATATACTAATTATGACGTCACTCTATTCACGTCATAGCTCTAATATAAAACTATGATGACGTTCATTATTTATCTAGTAGGGTTTCAGACAAGGTATTTCTAATGATGTACTTTTGTTTTGATCTGACTCTATTTTTAGGAGTTTTGGGTTTTTATATTTCTTAGCATTGGACTGATCGTCTCTTACTAGGTTGCTAGCTACTGCTGCAACCCAAATTCACATATATATTTATTTATGAGAGGCAGCCTGGCCGAGTGGTCCAAGGCACTGGTGTTAGCCACCAGTCTCTTCAGAGGCGTGGGTTCAATTCTCACCGCTGGTATACGATTATGTTTGAAAGACTGCAGTGTGAAAAGACATCAAAATGCAGTTTTTGGTGGAAAAATTTATTCTCTTTTAGAAATAATTTATTTTTATTACTATAGATTTTTAACCCAATTAATTTACTTTAAAATGAGCTATTGAACAGCCCTCTACGATATTCCAGTGCCAAGCTATCTCTGGATACAAAAAAAGAAAAAAAAAAGAAAAAAAAAGAAAAAAATATCCCGTTTAGGCAGAATGTTGTAGTAGCTGCCACTTTTCTTGATTTTCAAGCCAATATATTTCCCTTGCTGTTCAAGCCAAGGGACAGAAATTTTACTATGCAGGGGTTTCGGACAAGGCGGTTCTAATGGTGTACTTTTTGTTTTGATCTGACTCTTTTTTTAAGAACTATGGGTTTTTATATTTCTTAACATTGGACGTGATCGTCTCTTACTAGGTTGCTAGCTACCGCTGCAACCCGGATTCCAGTGCCAAGCTATCTGTGGAAAAGAAAAAAAAAAGAAAAAAGAAAAAAAATATCCCGTTTGGGGAGAATAACGTGGTTAAAGTCAATTTTCTTGATTTTCATGCCAATATATTTCCCTTGCTGTTCAAGCCAAGGGACAGAAAGTTTCTTATACAGGGGTTTCGGACAAGGCGGTTCTAATGGTGTACTTTTTGTTTTGATCTGACTCCTCTGTTAGGAACTATGGGTTTTTATATTTCTTAACATTGGACGTGATCGTCTCTTACTAGGTTGCTAGCTACCGCTGCAACCCGGATTATATGTTATAAGTCTCCGATAGTACAGTGGTAAGTATCTCTGCCTGTCACGCGGAAGACCGAGGTTCGATTCCCTGTCGGAAAGAATTTTTAATATATTAAGTTTAAAGCAATATTTCTTAAATTACTCAGTTTAAGTTACCTTATTTCTAATACTCAGTTTAGCTACCTCCTAACCAAAACTTTAATATAAATTAGTATAGACAAGAGGTCGTTCTTTATTATAAGAAAAAAAGAAAAAAATATCCCCTTTGTGGAGAATAACGTGGTAAAAGTCAATTTTCTTGATTTTCAAGCCAATATATTTTCTTTGTTATTCAAGCCAAAGGACGGTAAGTTTCCCTTATAGGAATTTCAGACAAGGCGATTCTAATGGTGTACTTTTTGTTTTGATCTGACTCTTTTCTTAGGAGTTATGGGTTTTTATATTTCTTAACATTGGACGTGATCGTCTCTTACTAGGTTGCTAGCTACCGCTGCAAGCCGGATCATCTAATTAACACTTCTTATGACTCGTATCGAGTATCCATAACCTAACAAAAAGTAAAACTAATTTTTAAATTTTAAGGTATTTTGTTAGTTTGAATGAAAAGATTAAAATTATTGCTCAGATATCATAAATATTTTTGCAGTTTACATAATAACTTTAGCGATTCTAAACTGAAAAACTAACTCAGTCCAATATATGCAAGGGTGTGCTTTTCTAATGAACGTCCTTTAATATAAACTATGGACTAAAGTTCGTTCTTTAATGTATACTTCTCGATGCGCCTGGTCGGTTGAATATTTTTGCTTTTCTCTTTTCAAGATACTATCTCTGTTGTTTGTGTAGTACTGTTTTTTCAAATTGCGTATAGCTTGCTTCGATCTAACCATTATTCTAATCAAGACTGAGAAAATTTACATCTTTGTTGTTCTTAAGTAGTAATTATGACGTCACAGCGTAATGATTTTATTGACGTCATAGCGCAATGATATTATTTCATGACGTCTTCAGAAACAACAATATAATTTCGTGTTTTTCTATTCACGTCATAGCTCTAATCTAATATAAAGCTATGACGACATTCATTATTTATCTAGTAGGGTTTCAGACAAGGTAGTTTCAATGATGTACTTTCGTTTTGATCTTACTCTATTTTTAGGAGTTTTGTTATATTTCTTAGCATGGGACTGATTGTCTCTTACTAGGTTGCTAGCTACTGCTGCAACCCAAATTCACATATATATTTATTTATGAGAGGCAGCCTGGCCGAGTGGTCCAAGACACTGGTGTTAGCCACCAGTCTCTTCGGAGGCGTGGGTTCAAATCTTACCGCTGGTATACGATTATGTTTGAAAGACTGCAGTGTGAAAAGACATCAAAAATGCAGTTTTTGGTGGAAAATGTATTCTCTTTTAGAAATAATTTATTTTAGTTACTATAGATTTTTAACCCAATTTATTTCCTTTAAAATGAGCTATTGAACAACCCTCTACGATGTTCCAGTGCCAAGCTATCTGTGGAAAAGAAAAAAAAAGAAAAGAGAAAAAAATATCACGTTTGGGGAGAATAACGTGGTTAAAGTCAATTTTCTTGATTTTCAAGCCAATATATTTCCCTTGCTGTTCAAGCCAAGGGACAGAAAGTTTCCTATACAGGGGTTTCGGACAAGGCGGTTCCAATGGTGTACTTTTTGTTTTGATCTGACTCCTTTGTTAGGAACTATGGGTTTTTATATTTCTTAACATTGGACGTGATCGTCTCTTACTAGGTTGCTAGCTACCGCTGCAACCCGGATTTGTTTGATGTGAAATTACGAGCAGGAAAAAGCCTATGACATTTTCTTAATTGGAATAGTAGGAGACGACCTGGCTACAAACTATGATTGACATCATTGATCAATCTTTAACATGAAATGTTCTTTACTGTAATGGTTTGTTTTCTTTTAAGAAATTCAATGTGTACAATGGTTTGCTATTCCAATGATCGTCTTTTAATGTAATAAAATAATTGCAATTATGAGACAATAATATGGAGATATGTACTTTACGGGTTACAGGATACAATAATAAATTTGAACTGAGATGAAAAAAAAATTTCTTCCAGGAGACAAAAAGCAAAACTAATTTTAGAATTTTCATGTATTTTTGTTGTTTAAATTAAAAAATTACTATTACTGATTAGGTATCATAAATATTTTTGCAGTTTACATAATAATTTTAGCGATTAAGCCAAAAAAGAAAATTTTGGTTCCAGGAGTTTCGGTTACTATTGAGACAAGTAGCTATTATTACTATAGAGTTCATTACATGGACTGTTTTATTGCTTCAAAATTCAAATATCTTTGAAAAGACTGCAGTATGAAAATACATCAAAAATGCAATTTTTTTGACAAAATTGATTCTACTTTTAAAAAGTATTTTATTTTTAAATACAAAAGTGACTAGATGTTGCAATTTCCTTTAAAATGAGCTATTATACAGCTCTCTATGATTTTCCAGTGCCCAGCTAGCTGAGCAGAAAAGAAAAAGCGGAAAGAAAAAAATATCCCGTTTGTGGAGAATAACGTGGTAAAAGTCAATTTTCTTGATTTTCAAGCCAATATATTTTCTTTGTTATTCAAGCCAAAGGGAGGTAAGTTTCCTTTATAGAGGATTCGGACAAGGCGGTTCTAATGGTGTACTTTTTGTTTTGATCTGACTCTTTTTTTAGGAGTTGGGGGGTTTTATATTTCTTGACATTGGAGGTGATCGTCTCTTACTAGGTTGCTAGCTACCGCTGCAACCCGGATACTATACAGTTCGTTACTACGAACTGATTGATTATAACTTGTGGCTTATTTATGCTACCATGTAGGTTTATGCGTAAATTTCTTCTTTTCAAAATTAAATTAGTTGCTATGGCCTAGAATTCGTTCTTCACCATAATCAACTATATCAGTCCTTTATGAAAACTTTACTTACCTATACTATAGTTAAGTGGCCTATAAAATTTAGTATAGACAAGAGGTCGTTCCTTATTACATGCTGTTCAAGCCAAGGGACAGAAAGTTTCGTATACAGAGGTTTCGGACAAGGCGGTTCTAATGGTGTACTTTTGTTTTGATCTGACTATTTTTTTTTTAGGAACTATGGGTTTTTATATTTCTTGACAGTGGACGTGATCGTCTCTTACTAGGTTGCCAGCTACCGCTGCAACCCGGATATTTAAAAAAATAATTGACAAATGCCATTTATGATGAACTATATCGGTCCTTTATAGAATCGTTCTTTATTGTAACAACTTTTCAAAACATGTTTGTATTATCTTCACTTTTAATTACTACTTTTATGTAATCTCCTTCATTAGTAAGAAAAGTCACACTCTGTGTTCTAAACATTCTGATTACAAACAGGAAAAAGCCTATGGCTTTTTCTTCTTTGAAATAGTAAGAGACGAACCTAAAACAATCAGGTAGCTAAACAAAGTCCAATGTATGCAATGGTTTGTTATTCCAATGATCGTCCTTTAACGTACTATGTTGCTAGATACCGCTGCAACCCGGAAAACAGGAAAAGCCTTCGGCTTTTTCTTCTTTAAAATAGCAATAGACGAACCTCCGATGATCAAGTAGCCAGCTTATTCCAATGTATGCAATGGTTATTTATTCCAATGATCGTCTTTCAATGTAAATATTTCATTTTTTTACTATGAGGCGTGATCGTCTCTTACTAGGTTCTAGCTACCGCCTCAACCCAAATAGGTTGCAAGCTACTATTGCAACCCGGGTTCCAGTTACTATGGGCTATAGCTCGTCCTTTAATGTAAAATATTTCTTAACATTGGACCTGATCGTCTCTTACTAGGTTGCTAGCTACCGCTGCAACCCGGATTTTTCTAGCTTGAATTGAAATATTCAAACTATTGCTCGGATACCATGGATATTTTGCAGTTTACACAATCTGCAAAGAACGCATAAGGGCAAAATTAAAAATTATATTCAGAAGTCCAAAAACATGGCAACAATGCTGGCTGATGTTAGTAAATTTAAAAAATTTTTACGAATTTTATACCGGGATTACGAAAAATATTCAAAATTAAAGATTAAAATTATCTCTGAAAGAATGGATTTTGTTGAAAAGTCAGCTAGAGATGCTTTCGCAAAACTTCATAGTAATATCCAAAAGAAATGTTGCATGTTTAGTGAAAAGCTTCCAAGGTATGAACCGGCAACTGTGGAACAGTTTATAGATGTAATGGGAAATTTTATAGATCACTGTGAATATATGGAGGCATAATTGTTCTTTACTTAGTTTCAGCTTTAATTCGATGATCCAGACTTTATGTACTAACTACATCCAAAGACTATGACGTCATTGATTAATATTGTATATAAAAAATTAAGTTTTTCGTAAAAAAAATTAATTAAAAAAAAAATTAAGTAAAAATAGCGCTAGATCTAGAGATTTCCTTTAAAATGAGCCATTGAACAACTCTCTACGATGTTCCAGTGCCAAGCTATCTGTGGAAAAGAAAGAAAGAAAAAAATATCCCGTTTGGGGAGAATAACGTGGTAAAAGTCAATTTTCTTGATTTTCAAGCCAATATATTTTCTTTGTTATTAAAGCCAAAGGGCGGTAAGTTTCCTTTATATAGGATTCGGACAAGGCGGTTCTAATGGTGTACTTTTTGTTTTGATCTGACTCTTTTTTTAGGAGTTGGGGGGTTTTATATTTCTTAACATTGGAGGTGATCGTCTCTTACTAGGTTGCTAGCTACCGCTGCAACCCGGATTCACAATAATCCAAGCCGCCAAGTTTAATTAACCACTTTGTCAGTTGAAAATTTTAATACTATATTATTTTCAAGGATATCAAAAAGAATTTGACATAATTCAATATCCGTCGGATATAGCTTGCAGATATCAGGTTGACATAGCCAAGTAACCTGCTGCCCAATTTCTGGTTTTGAATGTTTACTCAGACTGTTATAGGTGACTTCAGCCATCATAATTTTCTTGTCAGATCTAGTTTTAGAGCATTTTTCAATAGTTGTCTCGTGCTTTTCAGGACAGTTTGTTCTACTACACAGAGAATTTTTTGCCAAATATTCAGTAGAACTAAAAGAACTGTTTAAAACACAGTTAGAAATGATTTTTTCTTGAGTCTGTGTTACAGGAATTTGTTCTAAATCATTAGTCTTACAAACACATTTACTAATAACCATAACAGTCTCGTTTTCTCCATAATTGAAAAACATTAATTTTCCTTCGATGTTGATAGGTATTCTTGTATATATATTTTTATTTCTGATACATAAACTGAAATTGATCCTTCCAAAATTAATATACGAATTTTCTAAGAAGTACGCCTCCGTATATTCACTGTGTTGTCGAACATTTTCCATTGCATCTATAAACTGTTCCGCAGTTGCCAATCCATACCTTGGAAGCTTTTCGTTAAACTGACAACATTTCTTTTGGATATTGCTATGAAGCTTTGCCAAAGCATTTCTAGCCGACTTTTCAACAGCATCCGCTCTTTCAAAGAGAATTTTAATCTGTAATTTTGAATACTTTTCGTGATCCCGATAAAACATGCGTAAAATGTTTCTCAATTTACAAAGATCTGCCTGCATTTTTGCCATCTTCTTGTATTTCTGAATGTAATTTTTCCCTTTGTCCTTATGCGTTCTTCGGTACAACCTCGCAGAAAATTTAATTTTTTCATTATAGCTTTTGTCACTCCAGTATCTACCCATTATTTTGGTAGCAACTTTTTTCTTATGTTTGTTTCGGTAATCTATATCGTTATCATACCGTTCCTTGCTCTTTTGTTTGGCTGTCTCAATTTTCGCATGTCTATAAACTACATCATTATAATAACGCTGTTTGTCACTATCAATTTTCACATCTCGATACGCCTGGTCGTTTGAATACCTTTGCTTTTCTCTTTTAAAGATGCTATCTCTGTTTTTTTGGTAGTACTCTTTTTTTAAATTGCGTGTAGCTTGCTTGATTGAAACCATTATGTAACCATTAGTTGAATTTTTATGTCCCGTATCAAGTATCAAGAACCTAACAAAAAATTAAACTAATTTTTTAATTTTCAGGTATTTTTCTAGTCTAAATTAAAAGGTTAAAACTATTGTTCAGACACCATAAATATTTTTGCAGTTTATAACTTTAGCGATTCTGAACTAAAAACGAAAATAAAATAAAAATTAATTTTTTCAATTTTTACGTCACGTCGCTAATTAAGTCATATATGGTTATTAGTACACAATAGGTTTTAGATATTACGTCATGTCACTTATTACGTCATATATGGTTATAAGTAGATAATCGGTAAAATATTCGTTCTTTATTATAAATTATTTAAACCCTGATTACAAACAGGAAAAAGCCTACGGCTTTTTCTTCTCTGGAGTAGTAAGAGACGACTCTTAAAGAATCAGGCATTAACTAAGTCCAATGTATGCAATAGTTTGCTCTTCCAACGTTTGTCTTTTAATGTGACTACCATTGCAACTCAGAATATATTAAAGATTTGAGTTAGTATAAGCAAGGGTTCGTTCTTTATTATAATAATAATGGATAATTATGTATAAAAAGACCTAATTGACAAATCAGTTACTATGAGCGAGAGATCGTTCTTTACCGTAATTATACCAAAGCTAATTATAATCTTGTTTTAGTTACTATGGACTGAAGTTTGTTCTTTACTATAGCCATTAAACAACTCTCTACGATGTTGCAGTGCCAAGCTATCTATGAAATTACAAACCTATACTTTAATTAAGTGGCGTATAAAATTTAGTATAGGCAAGAGGTCGTTCTTTATTATATACTAGCCTATACTATAATTAAGTGGCGTATAAAATTTAGTATAGGCAAGAGGTCGTTCTTTATTATAAATGACAGTATTTTATACCAAAGCTGATTATAATCTTGTTTTAGTTACTATGGACTGAAGTTCGTTCTTTACTATAATTTATTATAAAAAATATTACTTTTCTTTTGCTAAATGGATGTCTTTACAAATTAACTACAAATTAACAATTTAGAATTTAACTAGCAAAAAAATTTTTAAGCCTGATGAAGATTTAACTAATGTGTCAAAAGTAAGGTTGCAAGTCGACGATTTTGTTTTGGCCTTAGTATAATTGGTATGGTGAAATAATAATATGCATATGGCTCTTAAATCATACTTCTTTATGTTTCCATATAGTCTAGTGGCTAGGATAGTTAACTTTCACTTAACAGGCTCGGGTTCGATTCCCGGTGTGGGAAAATTTTTAACTCTATAATCTTCGAACATTTGAACCTTTTATAATCTATAATGATGTATAATATAAATACTGTAATCTTAACTATAGTGAAGTTGCGTATGCAAGTTAGTATAGGGAAGAGTTCGATCTTTATTATATTTTAATGTAACAAATCCAGCTGGTGTCTTTTTCTTTTAATTTGTAGTTCAGCTATCAATAAAACCCTATCATTACTATATCATTAACTATAATTAAGTTGAGTATCTAATCTATTATAGGGAAGAGTTCGTTCTTTATTATATTCTCGATACCCCTGATCCGTAAGATACCTCTGTTTTGCTCTGTCATATTTCATTTTCTTAAATCCTGGATCACAAGACATCTTAGTAGCAATCCTTACGCGTGCTCGAGCTTTATTGCGTTTGGTGGCATTTTTATCTCTTTTAAATAAACTTTTCTTATATTTCAGGATGTTAGCTTTATTTTTTGTGTAGTAAAGTTTTCTATTAGTAGAAATTTGGATTGTTCTATTTTGATATTGTTTTTGGTTATTCTTTCTTTTTTTCCACTCGCGTGAGACCATATTTTTTCAAGATTTAAAATTATTAAGCACACAAAATCCCGTGTCGAGTATCTAAAACCTAGCATAAAACAAAACTAATTTTAAAATTTTCAGGTATTTATCTTGTTTGAATTACAAAATTAGTATTATTGGTTAGACACCATAAATATTTTTGCAGTTTAAATAATAAGTTTAGTGATTCTGGACTGAAAACTAAAATAATTGCAATTATGAGACAATAATATGGAGATATGTACTTTACGGGTTACAGGATACAATAATAAATTTGAACTGAGATGAAAAAAAAATTTCTTCCAGGAGACAAAAAGCAAAACTAATTTTAGAATTTTCATGTATTTTTGTTGTTTAAATTAAAAAATTACTATTACTGATTAGGCATCATAAATATTTTTGCAGTTTACATAATAATTTTAGCGATTAAGCCAAAAAAGAAAATTTTGGTTCCAGGAGTTTCGGTTACTATTGAGACAAGTAGCTATTATTACTATAGAGTTCATTACATGGACTATTTTATTGCTTCAAAATTCAAATATCTTTGAAAAGACTGCAGTATGAAAATACATCAAAAATGCAATTTTTTTGACAAAATTGATTCTACTTTAAAAAGTATTTTATTTTTAAATACAAAAGTGACTAGATGTTGCAATTTCCTTTAAAATGAGCTATTATACAGCTCTCTATGATTTTCCAGTGCCCAGCTAGCTGAGCAGAAAGAAAAAGCGGAAAGAAAAAAATATCCCGTTTGTGGAGAATAACGTGGTAAAAGTCAATTTTCTTGATTTTCAAGCCAATATATTTTCTTTGTTATTCAAGCCAAAGGGAGGTAAGTTTCCTTTATAGAGGATTCGGACAAGGCGGTTCTAATGGTGTACTTTTTGTTTTGATCTGACTCTTTTTTTAGGAGTTGGGGGGTTTTATATTTCTTGACATTGGAGGTGATCGTCTCTTACTAGGTTGCTAGCTACCGCTGCAACCCGGATTTAATCCAATTAATTTCCTTTAAAATGAGATATTGAACAACTCTCTACGATGTTCCAGTGTCAAGCTATTTGTGGAAAAGAAGAAAAAAAGAAAAAAAAATATGCCGTTTGTGGAGAATAACGTGGATAAAGTCATTTTTCTTGATTTTCAAGCCAATATATTTCCCTTGCTGTTCAAGCCAAATGACAGAAAGTTTCCTACATAGGGGTTTCGGACAAGGTGGTTCTAATGGTGTACTTTTTGTTTTGATCTGACTCCTTTCTTAGGAACTATGGGTTTTTATATTTCTTAACATTGGACGTGATCGTGTCTTACTAGGTTGCTAGCTACCGCTGCAACCCGGACTACCGCTGCAACCGAGATTGATAAATCAGATTATGTAAACCTTGATTACAAACAGGAAAAAGCCTACGGCTTTTTCTTCTCTGGAGTAGTAAGAGACGACTCTTAAAAAATCAGGCAGCAAACTAAGGCCAATGTACGCAATTGTTTGTTATTCCAACGATTGTCTTTTAATGTGACTACCATTGCAACCCGGAATATATTAAAGATTTGAGTTAGTATAAGCGAGGGTTCGTTCTTTATTATAAAAAACATTTTTTAAGCCTGATGAAGATTTAACTAATGTGTCAAAAGTAAGGTTGAAAGTCGACGATTTTGTTTTGGCCTTATTATAATTGGTATGGTGAAATAATAATATGCATATGGCTCTTAAATCATACTTCTTTATGGTTCCATATGGTCTATTGGCTAGGATAGTTAACTTTCACTTAACGGGCTCGGGTTCGATTCCCGGTGTGGGAAAATTTTTAACTCTATAATCTTCGAACATTTGAACCTTTTATAATTTATAATGATGTATAATATAAATACTGTAATCTTAACTATAGTGAAGTTGCGTATGCAAGTTAGTATAGGGAAGAGTTCGATCTTTATTATAATTCTTTATTATAAAAAGCCTACGGCTTTTTCTTCTTTTAAATAGTAAGAGACGAAACTCAAACAATCAAGTAGCTAACTAAGTCCTATGTATGGAATGGTTTGTTATTTCAGTGATCGTCTTTTAATGTAAAAATATAAATACTTTAATCTTAACTATAGTGAAGTTGCGTATGTAAGTTAGTATAGGGAAGAGTTTGATCTTTATTATACTTTACTGTAATAATAAAAATAATTTGTTTTAATTACAAAAGGTTTTTAACCCAATTAATTTCCTTTAAAATGAGCCATTGAACAACTCTCTACGATGTTCCAGTGCCATGCTATCTGTTGAATTACTAACCTATACTATAATTAAGTGGCGTATAAAATTTAGTATAGGCAAGAGGTCGTTCTTTATTATATCCATGTAAATGGGATAGGATACAACCCAGCATAACTCCTGATTTAATACAAAACCACCTACTACCCTCATTTCCTAACTTAACCACAACAATGTATTTATTCTTGTACTTAGCAGTAAACTTTGATGTATTTGCGTGGTATATAGTCAAAAGTTGTAACAACTAAGCCTTTAAAGACAGCCCACCATGCAACCACAGCCCCAGGGTATGGAATTTAAATTTTGCACTTTGCCCTTTGTTTATATGCCAGTTTTACTATTGGGAAGGGGGGAATGTTTTATACTGTATGTGTCCAAAAAAGCCCTGGGTATTGAGGTGAAATTTTGAGAAATGTTGAAATTAATCAAAAGACACTGTCTATTCAGGTTATCAAAAGGTGTACAATATCCAGGTTATACAATACCTTAGGAATGTGTAACCTAAGGGTATTAACTGGAAAGTTTCAGGGTCACTACTACTGTTGCTGTCACCACAGGTGTGACTACTTGTGACTGCAACCAAGATTACATTCTAATAACCTGGATACACATAATGTCTTTTGATTTAGCTTAAAATCACCTAGACATTTCCTAAAGGTTCAAACACTGTTCAACATGTTCTGAAAGTTTCAACTGTTCAGCTGTTTCTGAGATATTGCTGATGTGATTCTCCAGATAATGACCTCTTGCCACAAATTCGGGAATATGATATTCAGAAACCAATGCAAATTATTACTATTGGCACTTTGGATGTTGAATCACAGCTCAAAAGATTGAACCCAAATAAGTCAGTTGGTCCTGATGGGGTTCACTCTTGAACTTCAAAAGAGGCTCATGCAGAGCTTGCCCTCCCCTTAGCAAAACTGTTCCAGAAGTCTCTTGACACGAAACAAGTCCCTCAAGATTGGAGAAATGCGAATATTACACCTGTTCATAAGGGTGGTAGCAGGAACTGTGCTGCCAATTACCAACCAATTAGCATCACCTCGACAGTCAGTAAAATCCTCGAAGGAATTGCAAACACTGCTGTTATGAAACACCTGATTGACAATAAACTACTTACCGATAGCCAACATGGATTCAGATCTGGACCCTTGGTTAAGACAAATCTTATTGACGCATATGAATATGTCACCAAACTGCTGGACCAGGGTATCCCTGCTGATATGATTCTATTAGACTTTCCAAAGGCTTTTGACAAAGTTTGCCATCGTCGTTTGAAGGCTAAACTTTTAGCTACCGGGATACATGTGGAGATTGTTAAATGGGTTATGCAGTTCCTCTCAGGAAGAAAGCAGAGAGTTAGAGTGTTTGGGGATAATGAGCAAGAGTTTTTCTCAGAAGTTGCTGCAGTTGATACTGGCATGCCCCAGAGAACAATCTTGGGCCCAACACTTTTCAATATTTATATTAATGATGCTCCACGGGCTGTAAGAAATAAGATGAGCTTCTATGCCGATGATTCAAAGCTTATTGGGCCCTTGGAGTTGTCGGCGACTAGAGCCACTATACAGGAAGACCTGGATGCACTTTCCCTTTGGGCCTGCCAATGGAAGCTTGAGTTTAACATCCAGAAGTGCAAGGCAGTATATTTTTCGGGAAAAAGAATGAGAAGTGGCAGTACCATATGAGTTGGGGGGATGGCTCTAGACAATCGATTGGTTCCTCGGTAGTTGAAAGAGATTTGGGAATAGTTGTCAATAAAGAATTAAAATTCAACAAACACACCCAAACAGTGGTTGCCAAAGCATCTCAGACCCTCAGAATAATTAAGCATACAGTACGTAGCAGATCATCTAAAGTCATGACAAAGCTGTACAAGGGTCTCGTGCGACCATTGCTGGAGTTCGGGATGTGTGTTGCCACGCCTCTGAATAAGAGTGATCAACAGAAAATAGAGTCTGTTCAAAGGTATGCAACCAAAGCTGCTGATGGATGCAAGAACCTTAACTATCCATCCTACCTGAACAAACTACAGCTCCCAACACTCGTCTACAAATGGCGGAGGGGCGCTGTCATTAAGGCTTACAAGCTACTGCATGCTCATTCCTCTTCTCAGAGTCCTTTACAACTTGACGAATCATTCAGGACAAGAGGGCATAGTAAGGAGCTGCTCAAGAATAGAGCTCACAGCAGACTCCGCAACCACTACTTCTCCAATAGAGTGGTGGGCCCCTGGAATAGTCTTCCCAATGCAGCTGTCACCGCTCCCTCTGTCAATGCATTCAAGATTGCCATTGATAAGAATTGGTCCACCAAACCGTGGAAAACAGAGTGGGACGCCGCCGACCAGTGACTCCCCATCATCACTGACCAGCAACTCTACAGGATCTTTCCTTATTTTGCTGGACAATGTGATTTAAGGTAATTTAAGGTGATCATTTTTGATATAAATGGTTGTTATATTTGGATGCAGGATAAAATTTCAGATTCTAAAGGGATGTTTATTTATTAGCTATCTAAATAGTGAGTTAATTGGAAAATACATTTTGGAAAGAACCTAATCTATCCTTCAAAAGAATATTTACTCTTCAAAAATAACTTCCCAGGGCATACTTTAGTATGTTGATCAATCCCTGGAAGTTTCATTTTCCTAACCTAACCCCTTTCCACTTTGGATGTGAAGGAAATTTTTGTTTGACTACAAATTAATGACAATACTAAAAGGATTAAAAAATAATAAGGCCCCAGGTGCTTATATTGTGGTAAATGAGCTTCTTAAAGATTATGTTACCAAAGATTATTAATATGATTTTTGACAAAGGGGAAGTACCCTGCAATTTCATAACCATTCATTACAAGCACATTTGCTTACCATTGTACCATCATAGTTAAGATTACAGTATTTATATTATGACAAAGCAAAAGGTAGTTAATTTGCTTGAATAGGGAAGGAAATTAAATGGCTTGAAAAACAAGAAAAGTTGCTTGAAATACAATATTCTGCATTTAGATCATCTTTTTTCCGTTTTTTTTCACTCAGATAGCTTGGCACTGGAAAATACGTGCTTTTGTAATTAAAAAAAGCATTTAAAACAAAATCAATGTTTTACAGAGAATTGTATTTTCATATACTAGATAATGAATGTCTACCTTTAGTTATCTTTTAGATAACTAGCCTAGTGGCAAAAAAATTGCAAAATTCACAACAGCAACCTTATAAGAAAATTAAAATATATTTTCTTGTGTATATTATCGCTTCTCATCAGCAATCATACCAAACCAATCCTGCTCAACTCATCCTCTGGGCTATACTGTGGTGGATATCCTCACCAGAGTATAGTGCAGACGGTTTGATATCATTTTATTTCTCCCTTCTTTTTTTAGTTTTATTTTTGTGTTTAAAGGTTTGTAAAATAGGAACTGTCTAGAAGTCCTCCAAAAAAAAAGTCCCCCCAGATCCCAAAACAAAGTCTAGTGAAAGTGTCATAGTGAAAGATACCCATCAAGGCTGGTCAAGCACATTATCTGAAAGTTCTAATGATAGCTCCAATTTGGAGACTAGGACAATGATAAGTGTAGGGGCTAATGTAACCATAAATGATGATAATGATGGGTTTCAAGACGTCCTCTCTAGAAGCCTTAAAAAAAGAAAAATAATTTTCTCAATTTAAAGCATTTACCCTCTCCCTTCCTTAGATCTTCCCACCAAAGACTTATGAATTGACCTTAACATTAATCACGCTACCCCCATTGAAATAAAAATTATCACTGCAATAAGAGTTGCAATTTTTAAATTGCTAAAATCAATGTTCTCTCTTAATATTAACCGTGATGGATGTCTACTAATAGCTGTAGAAGATCAGAAATCAGCAGATACAATAATTAACCTAAAATCCCTTCTGAATACCCCAATTATTGCATCTAATTGGAACCCAAAACAATCACCAACAAAAATAGTAGTTTATAATGTTCCCCCAGAGATTTCTACTCAGGAGTTAAAAGAAGGGCTCTCAGATAGGGCTGGAAACACAATCCCAGTTGAGGATGTTACCCAACTTGGAAAACCTAACTCTAATGGCCTAAAAACTAGTAGATCCTTCTTATTCACACTGAAGGATAAAATTGATATCCCAGAAAAATTATTCCTATTTGGGCAAATCAAACCACACAAGGAATACAAACCTAAGCCTATCCAGTGTCAGAAGTGTTTCAAACTGGGACACACAACAAACAAATGTAATGAAATTATCCGAGAGTGTTGTAAATGTAAAGCTTTCCATCCTAAAGAGCTGACAACTTGCAACAACACTCAGCCTACATGCATCAATTGCAAAGGCCCATATGAATCTACAAATAAATCATTATGCCCAGCATGCAAGAAAAGAGCTCTATCAATCCAAATATCACCAGAAAAGGCCATTCCATACCCCTTTGCAGCAATGGAAGCAAATGCTGCCCAACAATACCAAATAAAGCCTGCAAAGAAACCAACCAATCCCCCCCAGTCCATTGCCCCCCATGCCGCAAGCCCGCCCGAGAAAACACCATCTTCTAAGCCCCCTAGCTCAAATCCCTATCAGAAGGAATCACCAAGCCAACAAGCCTCCTTGTCCGGTGAGATGAGGCCAGCCTGGCCCTCCCTCCCAAGAAGAAACAAACCAGGAACACTACCAGGAATCAATCCCTTAACCAACAAACAGGATGCACAACCAAAAATGCAGTCCCCAAATATATGCTTATTCATTCTAAACTGTAATGCAGTTCAGGCCATGAACTTACATCAACTACAGAAAACAAAAATTATTGCAGAATTGGCAAAAATCTACATCCCAGATGATATGCTCATTCAAGCAAAAAAAGATCTTGCTTTACTTTTAACAAAGCTGAACATTGATACACAGTCATATGAAGAATAAATCAACAACACACATATGTGGCTTATGACTTTATGTATAATTGGCTCATTTGTTTCTCTGGAGAGATTATTTGCAAAATTATTCCAGTATTTATATTTAGCATCTATTATAGTCCTTTCATCATCTGTCATCTTATATTTGAACTCCTAGAGTCGAAAGATCTGCTGAAAGATATCTGAATATATCTAATAAATATGAGGCAATCAAGCCAGTAGCTCTGTAGCCCACAGAGTGAAGCAAAAGGAAAAGGGCTAAATAGTTTTACTGAAAAGCCCGCCTGCTGTTAAACAGAAGAAGAAGAACTAAATAGAAAAAGTTCGCCTGCTGTTAAATAGAAGAAGAAGAAGAACTATGACAGATATCTGAATATATATCCTATCCTTTCCCCCTTTCCCAATAAGTATCTTTCTAAAATTTATCATAGAATTTGTTCTGGAACAAATGGACTAAATTTCCTTGCATTCTCATATAAGGCTTTCTAATTCAAGTGGTTCAGTTCCCCTGTCCCCTCTTTGCAGGCATTGTAATATGAATAATGAAACAATTGACCATTGCCTATTTGAATGTAATATGCTGACGTCTGCACAACATACCTTGCTTTCTAAACTGTTAAAATACTTTAAACACCACAAAATCCCACTATCAGCCAAGAGCCTAGCCAACTATACCTGCACACAGAGCATAGAAATCGACATCTATCATCTTATATTTGAACTCCTAGAGTCGAAAGATCTGCTGAAAGGTATCTGAATATATATAATAAATATGAGGCAATCAAGCCAGTAGCTCTGTAGTCCACAGAGTGAAGCAAAAGGAAAAGGGCTAAATAGTTTTACTGAAAAGCCCGCTTGCTGTTAAATAGAAGAAGAATATATGGGATATCCCCTTCCTATGGGATATGAAGAAATAGAAGAAATATCAGACAAAGCAGAAAGACTCAAGAAAATCGAAATATATTTTCTTGTGATTATTATTGCTTCTAATCAGCAGTTGTACCAAACCAATCTTGCTCAAGTCATCTCAGGGCTATACTGTGGTGTTTATCCTCCCCATAGTATAGTGCAGACGGTTTGATATCATCTATTTTCCCTTCTTGTTTTAGTTTTATTTTGTTTTTAAAGCTTTTTCCAATCGGCAATGTTTAGAAGTCCTCCAAAAAAAAAATGTCCCCCCAGATCCCAAATCAAATACCCATCCTGGCTGGTCAAGCACACAATCTGAAAGTTCTAATGATAGCTCCAATTCGGAGAATAGGACAATGATAACTGTAGGTCCTAATGTAACTATAAATGATGATAATGGGTTTCAAGAGGTCCTCTCTAGAAGCTCTAAAAAAAGGAAAAAAATCTCCCCAATTAAAAGCATTTACACTCTACCTGCCCAAGATTCTCCCTCCAAAAACTTAGGAATTTAACTTAAAATTAATCACAATACACCCTTTGAAATATAAATAATCACTGCAATAAGAGTTGCAATTTTTAAATTGCTAAAATCAATGTTCTCTCTTAACATTAACAGTGATGGATCTCTCCTAATAGCTGTAGAAGATCAGAAATCAGCAGATACAATAATTAACCTAAAATCCCTTCTGAATACCCCAATTATTGCATCTAATTGGAACCCAAAACAATCACCAACAAAAATAGTAGTTTATAATGTTCCCCCAGAGATATCTACTCAGGAGTTAAAAGAAGGCATCTCAGATAGGGCTGGAAACACAATCCCAGTTGAGGATGTTACCCAGCTTGGAAAACCTAACTCTAATGGCCTAAAAACTAGTAGATCCTTCTTATTCAAACTGAAGGATAAAATTGATATCCCAGAAAAATTATTCCTATTTGGGCAAATCAAACCACACAAGGAATACAAACCTAAGCCTATTCAGTGTCAGAAGTGTTTCAAACTGGGACACACGACAAACAAATGCAATGAAATTCTCCAAGAGTGTAGTAATTGTAAAGCTTTCCATCATAAAGAGCTGACAACCTTCAACAAAACTCAGCCTATATGCATCATTTGCGAAGACCCGTATAAATCTACAATTATAACATTACAGTCTGCGTGCAAGAGAAGAGCTCCAACGATCCAAATATCAACAAAGTAGGCCATCCCATATCTCTTGGCAGCAATTGACGAAAATGCTTCCCAACGATACCAAATAAAGCCTGTAATGAAACCAACAAAAACCCCCAAGTCAAATGCCCCCAATGCATCAAGCACCCCATATAAAGCACCATCTTCTAAGCCCCCTAGCTTAAATCCCTATCAGAAGGAATCACCAAGCCAACAAGCCTCCTTTTCCGGTGAGATGAGGTCAGCCTGGCCCCCCCCCCTCCTAAGAAGAAACAAACCAGAAACATTACCAGGAATCAATACCTTAACTAAAAAACAGGATGCACTACCAAAAATGCAATACCCAAATATATGCTTATTCATTTTAAACTGTAATGCAGTTCAGGCCATGAACATACATCAACTACAGAAAACAAAAATTATTTCAGAATTGGCAAAAATCTACATCCCAGATGATATGCTCATTCAAGCAAAAAAAAATCTTGCTTTACTTTTAACAAAGCTGAACATTGATACACAGTCATATGAAGAATAAATCAGCAACACAACATTTATCAATACTCCAATGGAATGTAAGATCACTCACAGAAAATAAGCTAAATGAACTAATATCATTTATGAATAATAATTCGATTAGTATTGCTTTCCTCCTGGAAACTCGTTTAACCCAAAATCAACAAATTAAGTCTCTGGAATATACTATCGTGAGAAAGGATAGATCTTCAGAGAGAAAAGGAGGTGGTGTAGCTTTATTAGTTATTAATAATATAAATTTTTGTGGCATCAATTTTCCAGATTTTGAAAATGATGTTGATGTAATTGGTATAAGTGTTTGGCTGAATAATTTAAAAACCTACATAATAAGCTTTTATAACCCTAATGGCCAAACTACAGATGCCAAGGATTTCTTTAATTATATAAATAATTCTAATATGTTAAAAAATGTCATTGTTTGTGGTGATTTCAATGCCCACAGCCTTTGTGGGGGAATAAACCAGCAAATAAAGCTGGTAAATTTATTGAGGATATGACCTCAAATAATAATGAATTATCTGTTGCTACCCCTACAAACCTGAATACATATTTCATCCCCAAAAGTGGCAAAGTCTCCACAATTGACCTACAAATTGTGTCATTAAATTTCTTGAACAAAATTTACATAAATAAAATTGATAGTCTATGTACAGACAACATTGCTATAGTTTGCTCCATAAATGAACCCGCTGAAACTTCATCTCATACCTCCAAATATATCAACACTAAAGCAAATTGGTCTATGTGCCGAAACAAGCTAAATGATGAAATTACAAGTTTCACCCAATGTTCATGCTTTTCCAACACAACAATCGACACACATTCTGAAGCCTTGACATCTTTACTAATTAATACAGCTAATCATTCTATCCCTAGGACAACACCTAAGAAAACATTCCCTGAACAAATTCCTAAAGCATGGTGGACAAATGAGTGCCTAAATAAATGGAGGATAAAAAAGGCAGCTAGGACAGAATTCATAAAAAAACCAACACCTGCTACATATTTAAAAAAATTACAAGCAGAATCTAATCTAAAAAGGACTATAATAGATGCCAAATATAAATACTGGAACAATTTTGCAAATAATCGCTCCAGAGAAACGCGTCAGCCAATAATACATAAAGTCTTAAGCCACATATGTGGGAAAAAAACTTCCACCAACCCACTCCTGTATGAGCTTATACATAACAACACCCATTATGAAAATGATAATAAAAAGGCCAACCTATTTGCAGCTCTTTTTGTTAGTAAGCTAACATCAAATAATCAAAACAAACTGTCCACAATTCATATGAACCCAAGTTACCAACCACGCCCAAGATCCGAGTACATAATCAATCCATTCTCAATCCAGTAATTGAACAATGCAATACATCATATTAGGACCAAAACTAGCAGCAGCTATGACAATATACACCCTACATGGATAAAGAATCTCACACCTTTATACAAACAAGAACTGCTAAATTGTTATAATCATGCTTGGGCATCTTCTAGGTTCCCCAATATATGGAAATGTTCGTCCCTCTTACCAATCCTAAAGAAAAATAAACCAAAAGATAACCCTGACTCTTAAAGGCCCATAATGATTACACCTGTGATGGGGAAAATAATGGAGAAAATGACTTATCACAGGCTCCTCTGGTTTGTTGAGAAAAATAACATGATCCCACACACTCAAACTGGATTCAGGAAATACCACTCCTCAACAGATGCTTTCATTTTGCTAACAAATGCAATAAATGAATCTTTCTCAAAAAATAATATCCTAGTGGCAGCTTTCCTAGATTTTGAAGGGTCATATGACAATGTGAACCACCAAACCCTTTTAAACAAACTTGCAAACCTTGGACTACCCTCCAAGCCAGTATCTTTTATAAAATCCTTCATAGAAGTACGAAGTTTCATTGTTTGTGTTGGTTCAGCCTCTTCACCCCAAAAGACAATATCCAAAGGCCTACCTCAGGGAGCAGTCCTCAGTTGCCTCCTAATTGCCCTATATCTCTGGGAGATGAACCTACCCCACACGAATCTACAATATGCTGATGATCTGGTGCTATGGTCATCTGGAAACACCTTTCAGATAGCACAGTCAAATCTGCAAAAGTCACTTTTCCAGTTTGAAAAATTCTCTCAACATTCAGATTTACCCATTGCACCCACTAAGTAAAAAATAATCCAATTTCACCGGAAGCGAAACCATGTTAATGTAAAACTAACTCTAAACAAAACAACTATTCCAGAAGATAATCATATTAATTACCTAGGTCTCATGCTTGACCAAAAACTTAATTTCCACCTCCACATTTCAAACACAATAAAAAAATGTTATAGAAAAGGAAATATACTAAAAAGACTTCTTTCCACACCCTGGGGTTGTAAGGAGAAAACCTTACTCCAGTTTTATAAATCACATATAAGACCCCATATTGACTATGGGCTCATTGTCTATGGTGCATGTGCAAAGACCCAGATGCAAAAAATTGAAACAACACAAAATGATATAATACGTCTTATATTTGGTCTTGAAACCCACAAGCACCAAGTTTCTGCTTATGGAGAGTGGATTAACAACAATAAAGGAGAGACGTATCTTTCTCTTGACAAAACATCTTACAAAAATTGAATCAAATAGCTCACACACATTACATAATTGGTTAAGAGATCCAGCCATGTATATGCAGATGAGTATGCCAATACTTAAAAGAAGTTCCCTGTACCAGCAAAGTCTATTGCACCTACTTTCTCCCAATCCCCTCCATGGAATTGGTCATTTCCCATAATAGATACTGAATTTTCAAAATGGAATAAAGATTTAACCCCCATTGCTTTTGTCCAGAAAAAATTTGCAGAACTTAATACAATTCCCTATAAAAATCATTTCCAAATATTTGTTGATGGGTCAAAAATGAATGAAAAGGTTGCAATTGGTGTTTTCCTTCCTTATCTGAAAATTTCAATGGGATAGAGATTATTTAATAATTTTTCTATAATGTCTGCTGAGTTAAATGCCATAATTATGGCATTAGAACACCTTAAGCAAAACCAACCTTTGATTGCAAATTTGAATAATGTTATCATCTATTCTGACTCTCTATCAAGCCTTGAGTTGCTGGCCTCAGCTCCCCAATATAAGTTGGACATTGACACTTATCATTGTCTCAGTATTATTGATAATTTTACTACAAGTGGCATAAACTTATTTCCAGTATATTCCTAGCCATTCTGGCGTGAGTGGTAATCATAAGGTTGATGAAATAACAAAAAATGCTATATATATTGACCAGCCAAGTGGAAGACCAATTCCAATCAGAGATATTTACCGATGGAGGCTATCAGATATTAATTTTAATAAAATTAATCCTATCCTCTCCCCTTTTCCCAATAAGTATCTTTCTAAAATTTATCATAGAATTTGTTCCGGAACAAATGGACTAAATTTCCTCGCATTCTCATATAAGCTTTCTAATTCAAGTGGTTCAATTCCCCTGTCCCCTCTTTGCAGGCTTTGTAATATGAATAATGAAACAATTGACCATTGCCTATTTGAATGTAATATGCTGACGTCTGCACAACATACCTTGCCTCGTAAACTTTTAAAATACTTTAAACACCACAAAATCTTACTATCAGCCAAGAGCTTAGCCAACTATACTTGCACACAGAGCACAGAAATCGATATCTATCATCTTATATTTGGACTCTTTGAGTCAAAAGATCTACTGAAAGATATCTGACAATATCTAAAAAATAAGAGACAACCAAGACAGTAGCTCTGTAGCCCACAGAGTGAAGCAAAAAGAAGAGGGCTAAATAGTACCAACTGAATAGCCCGCCTGCTGTGAATTAGAAGAAGAAGAAGATATCTAATAAATATGAGGCAATCAAGGCAGTAGCTCTGTAGCCCACAGAGTGAAGCAAAAGGAAAAGGGCTAAATACTTTTACTGAAAAGTCCGCCTGCTGTTAAATAGAAGAAGAAGAAGCAGGAATTGTAATTATGAATAATGAAACAATTGACCATTGCCTATTTGAATGTAATATGCTGACGTCTGCACAACATACCTTGCTTTGTAAACTGTTAAAATACTTCAAACACCACAAAATCCCACTATCAACCAAGAGCCTAGCCAACTATACCTGCACACAGAGTATAGAAATCGACATCTATCATCTTATATTTGAACTCCTAGAGTCGAAAGATCTGCTGAAAGATATCTGAATATATCTAATAAATATGAGGCAATCAAGCCAGTAGCTCTGTAGCCCACAGAGTGAAGCAAAAGGAAAAGGGCTAAATAGTTTTACTGAAAAGCCCGCCTGCTGTTAAATAGAAGAAGAAGAAGAAGAATGCATATTATGACATTACCTTGGATCAAAAATGGTTATAATTCTGACATCATAACACAAGAAGTAATGATGTCAACCTATAATCTACATAAAAATAGTTTTACAGTAAGGATTTGTTCCTTACTGCAACTACTCTATATGATGTATAGTTGTACATCATAATAACTGATGCAACATGTAAAAGAAGAAGAGGTCTGTGTTATATATCATCTTACGAGGTTATATTTTTTTCACAAGGACTAGAAGACTATCAAAACATCATATACAAAATGTTTAATGGCTCATTTTGAAGGATCTGTGCAGCAGTAGTTACATTAAGGAACAAACTGTAGCCCGAAGTAACTCAAGTAATAAAAGGAATCATTATTTACATGATTATATTTATTATATTTGTTAAGAAATCATCAAGTAAAAAATTTCCCATACTAGGATTTGAACTCGCTACAAACAAGACAAAAATCACTACAAACAAGAGTTTGGGTATTGCCTCCTTCTTTCACTGTAAAAGTCTAAAACCTACTGCGTCATTGGTGCTTTACTGAAAACCAATTTTATTACAAATAATTTCTTGTGTACTTAATATTGAAAATAAACATTAAAATTATAGTGAAATTTTAATCTAATGAGCTTTCAGGAATTAATATCATTATCCATCAAATATTCAGTTTAATTTATTAGTTCTTTCTGAAGTTTTTCAAGACAAACATAGTTTGATTACAAACAAGAGTTTGGATACTACCCCTTCCTTAACTGCAAATAAAAACCCAAAGTTTACTGCATTGTTGGCACTTAACTGAAAACAAATTATATTACAAATATCCTCTGATCTCTTTTGACTCTTAAAAATTGAACTAGAACTTTCAATTTCCATTCAAATCAGCCCTCTCTGAAGTTTATACAAGCATCCCTTCCGTAAGAACCATATATGCCCCAAGGGCATAACTTGCAACACCTGCCCCTGGGCCCTGGGTGTTTGTGTCAACACTGGAGTTTTTTTCATCTGAACTTTGAACTATTTTTAACAAAATGGCTATCTCAAAATTTTTATTGGATGTATTTGGGGGAAAAGGGGCGTGGAGGGATAGCTGCCCACTCATCTCTTTCAACTCTTAAAAAAAGTAAACAAAAACTTTCAATTTCCAAACATATGAGCCTTCTCCAAAGTTTATACAAGCATCCCTTCCATAAGAACTATATATGCCGCCAGAGCATTACTTACAACGCCTGCCTCGGGGCCCTGGGGCGTTGTGTTGACCCTGGAGTTTTCATTATATGATCTTTGACCTATTTTTAAAAAAATGGCTATCCCAAAGTTCTTATTGGATGGGTTTGAGGAAAAAAAGGGGATGGAGTGGGGGGGGGGGGGGTTAGTTGCCCGCTGATATCTTTTGACTCTTTAAAAGTGAACTTGAACTTTTGATTTCCAATCAAATGAGCCCTCTTTGAAGTTTATACAAGCATACCTTCCATAAGAACAATATATACCCCCAGACCAATATTTACAACGCCTGCCCTGGGCCCTGGAGGGTTGTGTTGACACAGGAGTTTTTCTTATCTGACCTTTGAACTATTTTTAACGAAATGGTCATACGTAAAGGAGTTTTTGTTATATGATCTTTGAACCATTTTTAACAAAATGGCTACCTCAAATTTTTTATTAGATGCATTTGGGGAAAAAGGGCTTGGGGGTGCTACTTGCCCTCGGATCACTTTTGACTCTTAAAAAGGACACTAGAACTTTCAATTTCCAATTGCATGAACCCACTTTGAAGTTTATATGACAACTCTTTCTATATTAAGTGCCTCTGGGAAAAAAATAAATAGAGTGTGGGGGGAGGCTAGCTGCCCTCTGGTCACTTTTGACTCTTAAAAAGTGAATTACAGCTTTCAATTTCCAATCAAATGAGCCCTCTCTGAAGTTTATACAAGCATCCCTCTCATAATGAACCATATATGCCCCAGGGCCTAACTTACAACGCCTACGCTTGGGCCCTGGGGGGCTGTAATGACACCAGAATTTTTGTTATCTGAGCTTTGAACTATTTTTAACAAAAAGTCTATCTCAAAATTTTTATCTGATGCATTTAGGGTGCAGAGGGGGGAGGGCTAGTTGCCCTCCAATCTCTTTTGACTCTTAAAAAGTGAACAAGAACTTTCAGTATCCATTCAAATGAGCCCTCTCCAAAGTTTATACGAGCATCCCTTCTAGAAGAACTATATATGCCCCCAGAGCATTACTTACAATGTGTGCCTCCAGGCCCTGGGGGTTGCGTCGACACAGGAGTTTTTCTTATCTGACCTTTTAACTATTGTTAATTAAATGGCTATTTTAAATTTTTTATCAAATGGGCTTTGGAAAAAAGGGTGTTGGAGGGGGGGGGGGGCTAGTTGCCCTCAGATAATTTTTGACTCTTAAAAAGTGAACTAGGACTTTCAATTTCCAATCAAATGAACCCTGAAGTTTTTACAAGCATCCCTTTCATAAGAACCATATATGCCCCCAGGACAACATTTACAACATCTACCCCCCAGGCCCTGGAGGGTTGTGTTGACACCAGAGTTTTTGTTATCTAATTTTTGAACAGTTTTCAAAGAACAGGCTATCTCAAAATTTTTAGTGGATGGGCTTGGGGAAAAAGGGTGTGGGGGGGGGCACGCCATTTTTCCCCAAAAAACTTTCCATTTCCAATCAAATGAGCCCTCTCTGAAATTCATACAAGCATTTCTTCATAAAAACCATATAGGCCCCAGGGCATAACTTACACCGCCTGCCCCTGGAACCTGGGGGGTTGTGTTGACACCTGAGCGTTTATTATCTGACTTTTGAACAATTTTTAACTTGATGTTTGTCTCAAAATTTTTATTGGATGTGTTTGGGGAAATGGTGTGTGTGAAAGGGGTGTCAGTTGCCTTCCAATCACTTCTGACTATTAAAAAGAGCACTAGCCATTTAAATTTCTAATCAAATGAGCCCTTTTTGAAGTTTCTACAACAATGCTTTCTACAAAAACCTTATATGCCCCCAGGGCAAAACTTACAACCCTTGCCCTGAGGGCTGTGGGGGGGATTTCATCCTCAAATACAAAAGTTTCAGAATTTTCAACTACGTTGAACAAAATGACTATCTCAAAATTTTGATTGGATTTGTTTGAGGAAAAGGTGGGCGTGAGAGGGGGGTTAGTTGCCCTCCAATCACTTTTGAATTTCCAATCGAATGAGTCATTTTTGAAATTTCTACAACAAAGGATTCTATAAAAAAACTTATATGCCCCTCAGGGCATAACTTACAACCTGTGCCCTGAGGGCTGTGGGGGGAGTGTCCTCCTCAAAAACATAATATCTATCTGGAAATCAACTATGTAAAACAAAATGGCTATCTCAAAATTTTGATTGGATGTGTTTTGGGAAAAGGTGGGCATGAGAGGGGGGTTAGTTGCCCTCCAATCACTTTTGAATTTCCAATCAAATGAGTCATTTTTGAAGTTCTACAACAAAGGATTCTATAAAAAAACTTATATGCCCCCTGGGCATAACTTATAACCCGTGCCCTCAGGGCTGTGGGGGAGTGTCCTCCTCAAAACCATAATTTCTATCTGGAAATCAACTATGTAAAACAAAATGGCTGTCTCAAAATTTTGATTTGATGTGTTAGGGGAAATGGTGGGTGTTGAAGGGGTGTTAGTTACCTTCCAATCACTTTTGACCCTTAAAAAGGCACTAGAACTCTCGATTACCAATCTGATGAGCCCCTTTGAAGTTTATAAAACAACCCCATCCATATGAAGTGCCTCTGGGAAAAAAATAAATAATAATAATTATAAATAATAAAACATTGGAGCCATATGGCCTTTACTATAGGCAACGCTATAGCGTTGTCTCTGATGTGGTTACTACCTACGATTATGACGTCATTCATCAAGATTGGCTATAAAAATGTAGTTTTAGTGGAAAAATTGATTTTATTTAAAAAAAACTTTTTAATTACTACTGGCACTAGATCTGGTAATTTCGTTTAAAATCAGCCATTGAACACCTCTCTGCAATATTCCAGTGCCAAGCTATCTGTGGAAAAGAAAAAAAGATACCATTTAGGCAGAATGCTGTAGTAGCTGCCATTTTTCTTGATTTTAATGCTAGTATATTTCCCTTTTTCTTCAAGCCAAGGGAAAGTAAGTTTCCTATGTAATGGTTTCAAACAATGTGATTCTAATGGTGTATTTTTTATTTTGATCTGATTTTTTTTTTTTTTTTTTGGAGTTTTGGGTTGTTATATTTGCTAACATTGGACGTGATTGTCTCTTACTATGTTGCTAGCTACCGCTGGAACCCGTATAAAAAAAACTTCTATTAATATATACTTAACTAACATCATTTATGATGAACTTTATCGATCCTTTATGTAATTTTATTGCTGCTACATAAACTGCAATTGCTCCTTCCAAAATTAATATACGAATTTTCTAAGAAGTACGCCTCCGTATATTCACTGTGTTGTCGAACATTTTCCATTGCATCTATAAACTGTTCCGCGGTTGCCAATCCATACCTTGGAAGCTTTTCGTTAAACTGACAACATTTCTTTTGGATATTACTATGAAGCTTTGCCAAAGAATTTCTAGCCGACTTTTCAACAGCATCCGCTCTTTCAAAGAGAATTTTAATCTGTAATTTTGAATACTTTTCATGATCCCGATAAAACATGCGTAAAATGTTTCTCAATTTACAATGATCAGCCTTCATTTTTGCCATCTTCTTGTATTTCTGAATGTAATTTTTCCCTTTGTCCTTATGCGTTCTTCGGTACAACCTCGCAGAGAATTTAATTTTTTCATTATAGCTTTTGTCACCCCAGTATCTACCCATTATTCTGGTAGCAACTTTTTTCTTATGTTTGTTTCGGTAATCTTTATCGTTATCATACCGTTCCTTGCTCTTTTGTTTGGCTGTCTCAATTTTTGCATGTCTATAATCCTCATCATTAACATAACAATCCTTGCTGTTTTGTTTGGCTCTCTCAATTTTCGCATCTCGATACGCCTTGTCGGTTGAATACCTTTGCTTTTCTCTTTTCAAGATGTTGTCTCTGTTTTTTGTATAGTAATGTTTTTTTAAATTACGTATAACTCTATTAGAACGCATCTTATTACAAAACAAGAAATAATATTCTAATCTAATTGAAACTTTTTAAGACTCGTATCATGTACCCATAACCTAACAAAAAATAAAACTAATTTTTAAATTTTCAGGTATTTTGTTAGTTTGAATTAAAAGATTAAAATTATTGCTCATATATCATAAATATTTTTGCAGTTTACATAATAACTTTAGCGATTCTAAACTGAAAAATGAAATATATTAAAAAATTGAATTTTTTGGTCTGAAAATACATAGTAAATTCCACATCGGGTAGTTAGAACCTAACTAAAAATAAAACTAATTTTAACATTTTCAGGTATTTTTCTAGCTTGAATTGAAATATTCAAACTATTGCTCGGATACCATGGATATTTTGCAGTTTACACAAGCTGCAAAGAACGCATAAGGGCAAAATTAAAAATTATATTCAGAAGTCCAAAAACATGGCAACAATGCTGGCTGATCTTAGTAAATTTAGAAAAATTTTACGAATTTTTTACCGGGATTACGAAAAATATTCAAAATTAAAGATTAAAATTATCTCTGAAAGAATGGATTTTGTTGAAAAGTCAGCTAGAGATGCTTTCGCAAAACTTCATAGTAATATCCAAAAGAAATGTTGCATGTTTAGTGAAAAGCTTCCAAGGTATGAACCGGCAACTGTGGAACAGTTTATAGATGTAATGGGAAATTTTATAGATCACTTTGAATATATGGAGGCATAATTGTTCTTTACTTAGTTTCAGCTTTAATTCGATGATCCATACTTTATGTACTAACTACATCCAAAGACTATGACGTCATTGATTAATATTGTATATAAAAAATTAAGTTTTTAGTAAAAATAATTAATAAAAAAAAAAATTAAGTACAAATAGCGCTAGATCTAGAGATTTCCTTTAAAATGAGCCATTGAACAACACTCTACGATGTTCCAGTGCCAAGCTATCTGTGGAAAAGAAAGAAAGAAAAAAATATCCCGTTTGTGGAGAATAACGTTGTTAAAGTCAATTTTCTTGATTATCAAGCCAATATATTTTCTTTGTTATTCAAGCCGCAGGGCGGTAAGTTTCCTTTATAGGGGTTTCGGACAAGGCGGTTCTAATGGTGTACTTTTTGTTTTGATCTGACTCTGTTTTTAGGAGTTAGGGGTTTTTATATTTCTTAACATTGGACGTGATCGTCTCTTACTAGGTTGCTAGCTACCGCTGCAACCCGGATCTTTTAAATAGTAAGAGACGAAACTCAAACAATCAAGTAGCTAACTAAGTCCAATGTATGGAATGGTTTGTTATTTCAGTGATCTTCTTTTAATGAAAAAAAAATATATATACTGTAATCTTAACTATAGTAAAGTTGCGTATGCAAGTTAGTATAGGGAAGAGTTTGATCTTTATTATACTGGAAACAAAGAAAAGAGAAGAAAATATCCCGTTTAGGCAGAATGTTGTAGTAGCTGCCACTTTTCTTGATTTTTTAGTACTGATTTTTTAACTTGCGTGTAGCTTGCTTTGATCTAACCATTATGTATTCATGAATGAGACCATTTACAGTTTTGACGTTTTTTATATAGTAATTATGACGTCACTGCATCAAAAATACAGTTTTTATTGGAAAAATTTATTCTCTTTTAGAAATAATTTATTTTAGTTACAAAAGGTTTTTAACCCAATTAATTTCCTTTAAAATGAGCTATTGAACTACCCTCTACGATGTTCCAGTGCCAAGCTATCTCTGGATACAAAAAAAGAAAAAAGAAAAAGAAAGAAAAAAATATCCCGTTTGGGGAGAATAACGTGGTTAAAGTCAATTTTCTTGATTTTCAAGCCAATATATTTCCCTTGCTGTTCAAGCCAAGGGACAGAAATTTTCCTATACAGGGGTTTCAGACAAGGTGGTTCTAATGGTGTACTTTTTGTTTTGATCTGACTCCTTTTTTAGGAACTATGGGTTATTATATTTCTTAACATTGGACGTGATCGTCTCTTACTAGGTTGCTAGCTACCACTGCAACCCGGATTTACTAACCTATACTATAGTTAAGTGGCCTATATAATTTATTATAGGCAAGAGGTCGTTCTTTATTATTATATTCGATGATTGAGCCTTTATGTATACCGCTGCAACCCGGAAATAGTTACTATGTGCCGTGGTTTCTTCTTTACTAGGTTTCAGCTATATCCGATGAAATTTATGCTATAAGAGATCATAAAACAATTAATTACCTTTCTATATTTATCTCATATGGTTTAGTGGTTTAGGGTAGTTGGCTTTCAATTAATTGTCTTGGGTTTGAATCCCGGTGTGGGAATTATACTTAAACAAAATTAGATTAAATTAATTAGCTAATTTGACATGACATAGTAGGTAACTAAGGGCAAGAGTTCGTTCTTTACTATAAATAACAACCAGGATGACGTCAGTTACAACTTGGAATTCGTTCTATGCTATATCATTACAAACAGGAAAAAGCCTACGGCTTTTTCTTCTTTGAAATAGTAAGAGACGAACCAAAAGTAACTACCCCTGTAACCACCATATATCAGTTACTATGCAAGAGCGATCGTTCTTTACTGTAAATTCCTTTAAATGAGCCATTGAACAACTCTCTACGATGTTCCAATGTCAAGCTATCTGTGGAATTACTAACCTATACTATAATTCAGTGGCGTATAAAGTTTAGTATAGGCATGAGGTCGTTCTTTATTATAATTTGGTGGAAAAATTTATTCTCTTTTATAAATAATTTATTTTAGTTA
Organism: Artemia sp. Qi Xiang Cuo; assembly: GCF_049724085.1. Taxonomy (NCBI): domain Eukaryota; kingdom Metazoa; phylum Arthropoda; class Branchiopoda; order Anostraca; family Artemiidae; genus Artemia; species Artemia sp. Qi Xiang Cuo. Next base: position 71,878,684 of record NC_142794.1, on the reverse strand, counting down.
CTATAGATTTTTAACCCAATTAATTTCCTTTAAAATGAGCTATTTAACAACACTCTAAGATGTTCCAGTGCCAATCTATCTCTGGATAAAAAATAAAAAAAAAAGAAAAAAAAAAAAAAATATCCCGTTTAGGCAGAATGTTGTAGTAGCTGCCACTTTTCTTGATTTTCAAGCCAATATATTTCCCTTGCTGTTCAAGCCAAGGGACAGAAATTTTACTATGCAGGGGTTTCGGACAAGGCGGTTCTAATGGTGTACTTTTTGTTTTGATCTGACTCTTTTTTTAAGAACTATGGGCTTTTATATTTCTTAACATTGGACGTGATCGTCTCTTACTAGGTTGCTAGCTACCGCTGCAAACCGGATTTCCTATACAGGGGTTTCGGACAAGGCGGTTCTAATGGTGTACTTTTTGGTTTGATCTGACTCCTTTTTTAGGAGCTATGGGTTTTTATATTTCTTAACATTGGACGTGATCGTCTCTTACTAGGTTGCTAGCTACCGTTGCAACCCGGATTATGTATTCATGAATGAGACCATTTACAGTTTTGACGTTTCTTATATAGTAATTATGACGTCACTGCATCAAAAATACAGTTTTTATTGGAAAAATTTATTCTCTTTTAGAAATAATTTATTTTAGTTACTATAGATTTTTAACCCAATTAATTTCCTTTAAAATGAGCCATTGAATAACTCTCTACGATGTTCCAGTGCCAAGCTATCTCTGGAAAAGAAGAAAAAAAAGAAAAAAAGAAAAAAATATCCCGTTTGTGGAGAATAACGTGGTTAAAGTCAATTTTCTTGATTATCAAGCCAATATATTTTCTTTGTTATTCAAGCCGCAGGGACGGTAAGTTTCCTTTATAGGGGTTTCGGACAAGGCGGTTCTAATGGTGTACTTTTTGTTTTGATCTGACTCTGTTTTTAGGAGTTAGGGGTTTTTATATTTCTTAACATTGGACGTGATCGTCTCTTACTAGGTTGCTAGCTACCGCTGCAACCCGGATCTTTTAAATAGTAAGAGACGAAACTCAAACAATCAAGTAGCTAACTAAGTCCAATGTATGGAATGGTTTGTTATTTCAGTGATCTTCTTTTAATGAAAAAAAAAATATATATACTGTAATCTTAACTATAGTAAAGTTGCGTATGCAAGTTAGTATAGGGAAGAGTTTGATCTTTATTATACTGGAAACAAAGAAAAGAGAAGAAAATATCCCGTTTAGGCAGAATGTTGTAGTAGCTGCCACTTTTCTTGATTTTTTAGTACTGATTTTTTAACTTGCGTGTAGCTTGCTTTGATCTAACCATTATGTATTCATGAATGAGACCATTTACAGTTTTGACGTTTTTTATATAGTAATTATGACGTCACTGCATCAAAAATACAGTTTTTATTGGAAAAATTTATTCTCTTTTAGAAATAATTTATTTTAGTTACAAAAGGTTTTTAACCCAATTAATTTCCTTTAAAATGAGCTATTGAACTACCCTCTACGATGTTCCAGTGCCAAGCTATCTCTGGATACAAAAAAAGAAAAAAGAAAAAAAGAAAGAAAAAAATATCCCGTTTGGAGAGAATAACGTGGTTAAAGTCAATTTTCTTGATTTTCAAGCCAATATATTTCCCTTGCTGTTCAAGCCAAGGGACAGAAATTTTCCTATACAGGGGTTTCAGACAAGGTGGTTCTAATGGTGTACTTTTTGTTTTGATCTGACTCCTTTTTTTAGGAACTATGGGTTATTATATTTCTTAACATTGGACGTGATCGTCTCTTACTAGGTTGCTAGCTACCACTGCAACCCGGATTTACTAACCTATACTATAGTTAAGTGGCCTATATAATTTATTATAGGCAAGAGGTCGTTCTTTATTATTATATTCGATGATTGAGCCTTTATGTATACCGCTGCAACCCGGAAATAGTTACTATGTGCCGTGGTTTCTTCTTTACTAGGTTTCAGCTATATCCGATGAAATTTATGCTATAAGAGATCATAAAACAATTAATTACCTTTCTATATTTATCTCATATGGTTTAGTGGTTTAGGGTAGTTGGCTTTCAATTAATTGTCTTGGGTTTGAATCCCGGTGTGGGAATTATACTTAAACAAAATTAGATTAAATTAATTAGCTAATTTGACATGACATAGTAGGTAACTAAGGGCAAGAGTTCGTTCTTTACTATAAATAACAACCAGGATGACGTCAGTTGCAACTTGGAATTCGTTCTATGCTATATCATTACAAACAGGAAAAAGCCTACGGCTTTTTCTTCTTTGAAATAGTAAGAGACGAACCAAAAGTAACTACCCCTGTAACCACCATATATCAGTTACTATGCAAGAGCGATCGTTCTTTACTGTAAATTCCTTTAAATGAGCCATTGAACAACTCTCTACGATGTTCCAATGTCAAGCTATCTGTGGAATTACTAACCTATACTATAATTCAGTGGCGTATAAAGTTTAGTATAGGCATGAGGTCGTTCTTTATTATAATTTGGTTGAAAAATTTTTTCTCTTTTAGAAATAATTTATTTTAGTTACTATAGATTTTTAACCCAATTAATTTCCTTTAAAATGAGCTATTGAACAACCCTCTAAGATGTTCCAGTGCCAAGCTATCTCTGGATACAAAAGAAAAAAAAAAGAAAAAAAAAAAAAATATCCCGTTTAGGCAGAATGTTGTAGTAGCTGCCACTTTTCTTGATTTTCAAGCCAATATATTTCCCTTGCTGTTCAAGCCAAGGGACAGAAATTTTACTATGCAGGGGTTTCGGACAAGGCGGTTCTAATGGTGTACTTTTTGTTTTGATCTGACTCTTTTTTTAAGAACTATGGGTTTTTATATTTCTTAACATTGGACGTGATCGTCTCTTACTAGGTTGCTAGCTACCGCTGCAACCCGGATTTCCTATACAGGGGTTTCGGACAAGGCGGTTCTAATGGTGTGCTTTTTGTTTTGATCTGACTCCTTTTTTAGGAGCTATGGGTTTTTATATTTCTTAACATTGGACGTGATCGTCTCTTACTAGGTTCCTAGCTACCGTTGCAACCCGGATTATGTATTCATGAATGAGACCATTTACAGTTTTGACGTTTCTTATATAGTAATTATGACGTCACTGCATCAAAAATACAGTTTTTATTGGAAAAATTTATTCTCTTTTAGAAATAATTTATTTTAGTTACTATAGATTTTTAACCCAATTAATTTCCTTTAAAATGAGCTATTGAACAACCCTCTACGATGTTCCAGTGCCAAGCTATCTCTGGATACAAAAGAAAAAAAAAAGAAAAAAAAAGAAAAAAATATCCCGTTTGGGGAGAATAACGTGGTTAAAGTCAATTTTCTTGATTTTCAAGCCAATATATTTCCATTGCTGTTCAAGCCAAGGGACAGAAAGTTTCCTATACAGGGTTTTCGGACAAGGCGGTTCTAATGGTATACTTTTTGTTTTGATCTGACTCCTTTTTTAGGAGCTATGGGTTTTCATATTTCTTAACATTGGACGTGATCGTCTCTTACTAGGTTGCTAGCTACCGCTGCAACCCGGATAATTATGTATTCATGAATGAGACCATTTATAGTTTTGACGTTTCTTATATAGTAATTATGACGTCACTGCATCAAAAATACAGTTTTTATTGGAAAAATTTATTCTCTTTTAGAAATAATTTATTTTAGTTACTATAGATTTTTAACCCAATTAATTTCCTTTAAAATGAGCTATTGAACAACCCTCTACGATGTTCCAGTGCCAAGCTATCTCTGGATACAAAAAAAGAAAAAAAGAAAAAAAGAAAAAAATATCCCGTTTGTGGAGAATAACGTGGTTCAAGTCAATTTTCTTGATTTTCAAGACAATATATTTCCCTTGCTGTTCAAGCCAAGGGACAGAAAGTTTCCTATACAGGGGTTTCAGACAAGGCGGTTCTAATGGTGTACTTTTTGTTTTGATCTGACTCCTTTGTTAGGAACTATGGGTTTTTATATTTCTTAACATTGGACGTGATCGTCTCTTACTAGGTTGCTACCTACCGCTGCGACCCGGATACCCCTGGAACCACCATGTCTATAAACTACATCATCATAATAACGCTGTTTGTCACTATCAATTTTCGCATCTCGATACGCCTGGTCGGTTGAATACCTTTGCTTTTCTCTTTTAAAGATGCTATTTCTGTTTTTTTGGTAGTACTGTTTTTTTAACTTGCGTTTAGCTTGCTTGATTGAAACCATTATGTAACCGTTAGTTAAATGTTCATGTCACGTATCAAGTATCAAGAACCTAACAAAAAATTAAACTAAATTTTAAATGTTTAGGTATTTTTCTAGTCTAAATTAAAAGATTAAAACTATTGTTCAGACACCATAAATATTTTTGCAGTTTATAACTTTAGCAATTCTGAACTAAAAACGAAAAAAAAAAAAAATTATTTTTTTCAATTTTTACGTCACGTCACTCATTAAGTCATATATGGTTATTAGTAAAAAATAGGTTTTAGATACTACATCATTTCACTTATTACTTCATATATGGTTATTAGTAGATAATCGGTAAAATATTCGTTCTTTATTATAACTAGACCCTCCCCCCACCTATACCATCATAGCCTGTGACGGATAAAACACTTAAAAAGTAGCATTTCCAAATATGTGACTAAGCATATATTTTATAACATTGGACGTGATCGTCTCTTACTAAGTTGCTAGCTACCACTTCAACACGGACTAAATCGATCCTTTATGTAAAAAGAACGCACAGGCTGATCTTTGTAAACTGAGAAAAATTTTACGAATGTTTTACCGGGATTACGAAAAATATTCAAAATTAAAGATTAAAATTATCTCTGAAAGAATAGATTTTGTTGAAAAGTCAGCTAGAGATGCTTTCGCAAAACTTCATAGTAATATCCAAAAGAAATGTTGCATGTTTAGTGAAAAGCTTCCAAGGTATGGACCGGCAACTGTGGAACAGTTTACAGATGTAATGGAAAATCTTATACATCACTGTGAATATATGGAGGCATAATTGTCCTTTACTTAGTTTCAGCTTAAATTCGATGATCGAGCCTTTATGTACTACATCCAGCGACTATGACGTCATTGATCAATATTGTATATACAAAATTAAGTTTTTCGTGAAAAATAATTAATAAAAAAAATTAAGTGCAAAAGGCGCTAGATCTAAAGATTTCCTTTAAAATGAGCCATTGAACAACTCTCTACGACGTTCCAGTGCCAAGCTATCTCTGGAAACAAAAGAAAGAAAAAAATATCCCGTTTGTGCAGAATAACGTGGTTAAAGTCAATTTTCTTGATTTTCAAGCCAATATATTTTCTTTGTTATTCAAGCCAAAGGGTGGTAAGTTTCCTTTATAGGGATTTCGGACAAGTCGGTTCTAATGGTGTACTTTTTGTTTTGATCTGACTATTTTTCTAGGAGTTAGGGGTTTTTATATTTCTTAACATTGGACGTGATCGTCTCTTACTAGGTTGCTAGCTACCGCTGCAACCTGGATTAAAGGTAGAACTCTTTCTAATTGATTACAAACAGGAAAAAACCTACGGCCTTTTTCTTCTTTGAAATAGTAAGAGACAAGCCTCAAACAATCAAGTAGCTAACTAAATCAAATGTATGTATTGGGTTTGTATTCCAATGACCGTCTTTTAGTGGAAAATTTTAATATATTGACCTTAAATATAATAACTGTACTAGCCTAAACTATAGTTAAGTGGCCTATAAAATTTAGTATAGGCAAGAGGTCGTTCTTTATTATAATTTATGATGATTTCTTAAGGAACATAATTAAAATTTCTTAATGTAATAAAAATAATTTGTTTTAATTACAAAAGGTTTTTAACCCCATTAATTTCCTTTAAAATGAGCCATTGAACAACTCTCTACGATATTCCAGTGCCATGCTATCTGTTGAAGTACTAACCTATACTATAATTAAGTGGCGTATAAAATTTAGTATAGGCAAGAGGTCGTTCTTTATTATAATAACAACCCGGATATCATAAAACAATTAATTAGCTTTTTACACATATCTCATATTGTGTAGTGGTTTAGGATAGTTGGCTATCAACCAATTGGCTTGAGTTCGAATCCCGGTGTGGAAATTATTTTTAAAACAAAGTCAGATGAAATTAATAAGCTAATTTGACAAGACATTGGTAACTAAGGGCAAGAGTTCGTTCTTTACTATAAAACAGGCTGGGGTTCGATTCCCGGTGTGGGAAAATTTTTAACTCTATAATCTTCGAATATTTGAACCTTTTATAATTTATAATGATGTATAATATAAATACTGTAATCTTAACTATATTAACTATAGTGAAGTTGCGTATGCAAGTTAGTATAGGGAAGAGTTCGATCTTTATTATAATTCTTTTAAATAGTAAGAGACGAAACTCAAACAATCAAGTAGCTAACTAAGTCCAATGTATGGAATGGTTTGTTATTTCAGTGATCGTCTTTTAATGTAATTCTTTACTGCAAAACTAGCAAAACAGTTTTTAAGCCCGATAAAGATTTAACTGAAATGTCAAAAGTCAGGTTGCAATTCGACGATTTTGCATTGGCCTTATTATAATTGGTATGGTGAAATAATAATATGCATATGGTTCTTAAATCATACTTCTTTATGGTCCCATTTGGTCTAGTGGCTAGGATAGTTAAATTTCACTTAGGAGAACCGGGTTCGATTCCCGGTGTGGGAAAGTTTTTAACTCTATAATCTTCGAACATTCGAACCTTTTATAATTTATAATGATGTATAATATAAATACTGTAATCTTCACTATAGTGAAGTTGTCTATGCAAGTTAGTATAGGGAAGAGTTCGATCTTTATTATAATTCCAGGAATTTGTTCTAAATCATTAGTCTTACAAACACATTTACTAATAACCCTAACAGGCTCGTTTTCGCCATAATTGAAAAACATTGCTTTTCCTTCGCTGTTGATAGGTATGCTTGTATATATGTTTTTATTGCTGCTACATAAACTGCAATTGCTCCTTCCAAAATTAATATACGAATTTTCAAAGAAGTACGCCTCCGTATATTCACTGTGTTGTCGAACATTTTCCATTGCATCTATAAACTGTTCCGCAGTTGCCAATCCATACCTTGGAAGCTTTTCGTTAAACTGACAACATTTCTTTTGGATATTACTATGAAGCTTTGCCAAAGAATTTCTAGCCGACTTTTCAACAGCATCCGCTCTTTCAAAGAGAATTTTAATCTGTAATTTTGAATACTTTTCGTGATCCCGATAAAACATGCGTAAAATGTTTCTCAATTTACAAAGATCAGCCTGCATTTTTGCCATCTTCTTGCATTTCTGAATGTAATTTTTCCCTTTGTCCTTATGCGTTCTTCGGTACAACCTCGCAGAGATTTTAATTTTTTCATTATAGCTTTTGTCACCCCAGTATCTACCCATTATTCTGGTAGCAACTTTTTTCTTATGTTTGTTTCGGTAATCTTCATCATTATCATACCGTTCCTTGCTCTTTTGTCTAGCCTTCTCAATTGTTGCTTCTCTATAAAGTTTATCATTATGATAACGCTCCTTGATCTTTTGTCTAGCCTGCTCAATTCTTGCTTCTCTGTAATATTCATCATTATCATACCGTTCCTTGATCTTTTGTTTGGCTGTCTCAATTTTTGCATGTCTATAATCTTCATCATTGTGATAACACATCTTGCTGTTTTGTTTGATTACTTCTCGATATGCCTGGTCGGTTGAATACCTTTGTTTTTTTCTTTTCAAGATACTATCTCTGTTGTTTGTGTAGTACTGTTTTTTCAATATCCGTGCAGCTTGCTTGATTGAAACCATTATGTAATTATGAATGTGAACTTTTACAGTTCTGAAGCTTCTTATATAGTAATTATGACGTCACAATGTAATGATTTTATTGACGTCATAGCGCAATGATATTATTTCATGACGTCTTCAGAAACAACAATATAATTTCGTGTTTGTCTATTCACGTCATAGCTCTAATATAAAACTATGACGACATTCAATATTTATCTAGTAGGATTTCAGACAAGGTAATTCTAATGATGCACTTTTGTTTTGATCTGACTCTATTTTTAGGAGTTTTGTTATATTTCTTAGCATTGGACTGATCGTCTCTTACTAGATTGCTAGCTACTGCTGCAACCCGGATTCACATATATATTATTTATGAGAGGCAACCTGACCGAGTGGTCCAAGGCACTGGTGTTAACCACCAGTCTCTTCGGAGGCGTGGGTTCAAATCTTACCGCTGGTATACGATTATGTTTGAAAGACTGCAGTGTGAAAAGACATCGAAAATGCAGTTTTTGGTGGAAAAATTTATTCTCTTTTAGAAATAATTTATTTTAGTTACAAAAGGTTTTTAACCCAATTAATTTCCTTTAAAATGAGCTATTGAACAACCCTCTACGATGTTCCAGTGCCAAGCTATCTCTGGAAACAAAGAAAAAAAAAAGAAAAAAATATCCCGTTTAGGAAGAATGTTGTAGTAGCTGCCACTTTTCTTGATTTTCAAGCCAATATATTTCCCTTTCTGTTCAAGCCAAGGGACAGAAAGTTTCCTATACAGGGGTTTCGGACAAGGCGGTTCTAATGGTGTACTTATTGTTTTGATCTGACTCCTTTTTTAGGAACTATGGGTTTTTATATTTCTTAACATTGGACGTGATCGTCTCTTACTAGGTTGCTAGCTACCGCTGCAACCCGGATTATGTAATTATAAATGAGAACATTTACAGTTCTGACGCTTCTTATATAGTAATTATGACGTCACTGCATCAAAAATACAGTTTTTATTGGAAAAATTTATTATATTTTATAAATAATTTATTTTAGTTACTATAGATTTTTAACCCAATTAATTTACTTTAAAATGAGCTATTGAACAACCCTCTACGATGTTTCAGTGCCAAGCTATCTCTTGATACAAAAGAAAAAAAAAAAGAAAAAAAGAAAAAAATATCATGTTTGGGGAGAATAACGTGGTTAAAGTCAATTTTCTTGATTTTCAAGCCAATATATTTCCCTTGCTGTTCAAGCCAAGGGACAGAAAGTTTCCTATACAGGGGTTTCGGACAAGGCGGTTCTAATGGTGTACTTATTGTTTTGATCTGACTCCTTTGTTAGGAGTTAGGGGTTTTTATATTTCTTGACATTGGACGTGATCGTCTCTTACTAGGTTGCTAGCTACCGCTGCAACCCGGATAATAGAGTTCGTTCTTTATTATAATAAAAAATTAAGTTTTCTGTAAAAAATAATTTATTTAAAAGAAAATTAAGTAAAAATAGCACTAGATCTAGAGGTTTCCTTTAAAATGAGCTATTGAACAACTCTCTACAATGTCCCAGTGCCAAGCTATCTGTGGAAAAGAAGAAGAAGAAGAAAGAAAGAAAAAATATCCCGTTTGTGGGGTATTTTTCTTGGCCGAGTGGTCCAAGGCGCTGGTGTTAGTCACTAGTCTCTTCGGAAATGTGGGTTCAAATCCTACCACTGGTATACGATTATGACGTCATTGATCAATCTTTAATATGAAATATGCGATTTTTCGTAAAAAACTGATTCTATTTTAAAAATACATTGTTTTAAGCACAAAAGGTTTTTAACCCAATTAATTTCATTTAAAATGAGCCATTGAACAAATTTCTACGATGTTCCAGTGCCAAGCTATCTGTGGAAAAGAAGAAGAAAGAAAAAAATATCCCCTTTGTGGAGAATAACGTGGTAAAAGTCAATTTCCTTGATTTTCAAGCCAATATATATTCTTTGTTATTCAAGCCAAAGGGCGGTAAGTTTCCCTTATAGGAATTTGGGACAAGGCGATACTAATGGTGTAATTTTTGTTTTGATCTGACTCTTTTTTTACGAGTTATGGGTTTTTATATTTCTTAACATTGGACGTGATCGTCTCTTACTAGGTTGCTAGCTACCGCTGCAACCCGGATTATTCCAATGATCGTCTTTTAATGTAAATTAATTAAAAAAAAAATTAAGTACAAATAGCGCTAGATCTAGAGATTTCCTTTAAAATGAGCCATTGAACAACTCTCTACGATGTTCCAGTGCCAAGCTATCTGTGGAAAAGAAAGAAAGAAAAAAATATCCCGTTTGTGGAGAATAACGTGGTTAAAGTCTATTTTCTTGATTATCAAACCAATATATTTTCTTTGTTATTCAAGCCGCAGGGCGGTAAGTTTCCTTTATAGGGGTTTCGGACAAGGCGGTTCTAATAGTGTACTTTTTGTTTTGATCTGACTCTGTTTTTAGGAGTTAGGGGTTTTTATATTTCTTAACATTGGACGTGATCGTCTCTTACTAGGTTGCTAGCTACCGCTGCAACCCGGAAATAATAATTCCAGTGCCAAGCTATCTGTTGAATTACTAACCTATACTATAATTAAGTGGCGTATAAAATTAAGTATAGGCAAGAGGTCGTTCTTTATTGTATCTCTTTTCAAGATACTATCTCTGTTGTTTGTGTAGTACTGTTTTTTCAAATTGCGTATAGCTTGCTTCGATCTAACCATTATTCTAATCAAGAATGAGAGAATTTACATCTGTGTCGTTCTTTAGTAGTAATTATGACGTCACGGCGTAATGATTTAATTGACGTCAAGGCGCAATGATATTATTTCATGACGTCATCAGAAACAACAATATAATTTCGTGTTTTTCTATTCACGTCATAGCTCTAATATAAAGCTACGACATTCATTATTTATCTAGTAGGGTTTCAGACAAGGTAGTTCTAATGATGTACTTTTGTTTTGATCTTACTCTATTTTTAGGAGTTTTGTTATATTTCTTAGCATGGGACTGATCGTCTCTTATTAGGTTGCTAGCTACTGCTGCAACCCAAATTCACATATATATTTATTTATGAGAGGCAGCCTGGCCAAGTGGTCCAAGACATTGGTGTTAGCCACCAGTCTCTTCGGAGGCTTGGGTTCAAATCTTACCGCTGGTATACGATTATGTTTGAAAGACTGCAGTGTGAAAAGACATCAAAAATGCAGTTTTTGGTGGAAAAATTTATTCTCTTTTAGAAATAATTTATTTTAGTTACTATAGATTTTTAACCCAATTAATTTCCTTTAAAATGAGCTATTGAACAACCCTCTACGATGTTCCAGTGCCAAGCTATCTGTGGAAAAGAAAAAAAAGAAAAGAGAAAAAAATATCCCGTTTGGGGAGAATAACGTGGTTAAAGTCAGTTTTCTTGATTTTCAAGCCAATATATTTCCCTTGCTGTTCAAGCCAAGGGACAGAAAGTTTCCTATACAGGGGTTTCGGACAAGACGGTTCTAATGGTGTACTTTTTGTTTTGATCTGACTCCTTTGTTAGGAACTATGGGTTTGTATATTTCTTAACATTGGACGTGATCGTCTCTTACTAGGTTGCTAGCTATCGCTGCAACCCGGAAAAAAAACACATTGTGCCCACATCGTTCTTTACTCAGGCAGTGCTAGCGCGCTGCCTATGATAATAAACTGATTACACACAGGAAAAAGCCTACGGCTTTTTCTTCTTTTAAATAGTAAGAGACGAGTCTCAAATAATCAAGTAGCTAGCCAATTCCAAAGGTATGCAATTTTCGTTATTCCAATGATCGTTTTTTATTGTAAAATTATGACGTCACTCTATTCACGTCATAACTCTAATATAAAACTATGATGACGTTCATTATTTATCTAGTAGGGTTTCAGACAAGGTATTTCTAATGATGTACTTTTGTTTTGATCTGACTCTATTTTTAGGAGTTTTGGGTTTTTATATTTCTTAGCATTGGACTGATCGTCTCTTACTAGGTTGCTAGCTACTGCTGCAACCCAAATTCACATATATATTTATTTATGAGAGGCAGCCTGGCCGAGTGGTCCAAGGCACTGGTGTTAGCCACCAGTCTCTTCAGAGGCGTGGGTTCAATTCTTACCGCTGGTATACGATTATGTTTGAAAGACTGCAGTGTGAAAAGACATCAAAATGCAGTTTTTGGTGGAAAAATTTATTCTCTTTTAGAAATAATTTATTTTAGTTACTATATATTTTTAACCCAATTAATTTCCTTTAAAATGAGCTATTGAACAACCCTCTACGATGTTCCAGTGCCAAGCTATCTCTGGATACAAAAGAAAAAAAAAAGAAAAAAAGAAAAAAATATCCCGTTTAGGCAGAATGTTGTAGTAGCTGCCACTTTTCTTGATTTTCAAGCCAATATATTTCCCTTGCTGTTCAAGCCAAGGGACAGAAATTTTACTATGCAGGGGTTTCGGACAAGGCGGTTCTAATGGTGTACTTTTTGTTTTGATCTGACTCTTTTTTTAAGAACTATGGGTTTTTATATTTCTTAACATTGGACGTGATCGTCTCTTACTAGGTTGCTAGCTACCGCTGCAACCCGGATCACGTATATAGTTATGAGAGGCAGCTTGGCCTTGTGGTCCAAGGCACTGGTGTTAGCCACCGGTCTCTTCGGAGGCGTGGGTCCAAATCTTACCGCTGGTATAGAATTGTGATTTATGTACAAAAATCAAAAATCTTTGAAAAGACTGCAGCATGAAAAGACATCAAAAATGTAGTTTTTCGTGGAAAAATTTATTTTCTTTGAGAAATAATTTATTTTAGTTACTATAGATTTTTAACCCAATTAATTTCCTTTAAAATGAGCTATTGAACAACCCTCTACGATGTTCCAGTGCCAAGCTATCTCTGGATACAAAAGAAAAAAAAAAGAAAAAAAAAGAAAAAAATATCCCGTTTGGGGAGAATAACGTGGTTAAAGTCAATTTTCTTGATTTTCAAGCCAATATATTTCCCTTGCTGTTCAAGCCAAGGGACAGAAAGTTTCCTATACAGGGGTTTCGGACAAGGCGGTTCTAATGGTGTACTTTTTGTTTTGATCTGACTCCTTTTTTAGGAGCTATGGGTTTTTATATTTCTTAACATTGGACGTGATCGTCTCTTACAATTTGTTTTAATTACAAAAGGTTTTTAACCCCATTAATTTCCTTGAATTAAGTGGTAATATCATAAAACAATTAATTAGCTTTTTACACATATCTCATATGGTCTAGTGGTTTAGGATAGTTGGCTTTCAACCAATTGGCTTGGGTTCGAATCCCGGTGTGGGAATTATTTTTAAAACAAAATCAGGTGAAATTAATTAGCTAATTTGACAAGACATAGGTAACTAAGGGCAAGAGTTCGTTCTTTACTATAAAACAGGCTCGGGTTCGATTCCCGGTGTGGGAAAATTTTTAACTCTATAATCTTCGAATATTTGAACCTTTTATAATTTATAATGATGTATAATATAAATACTGTAATCTTAACTATATTAACTATAGTGAAGTTGCGTATGCAAGTTAGTATAGGTAATAGTTCGATCTTTATTATAACCATTGAACAACTCTCTACGATGTTCCAGTGCGAAGCTATCTGTTGAATTACTAACCTATACTATAATTAAGTGGCGTAAAAAATTTAGTATAGATAAGAGGTTGTTCTTCATTATAAATTTCAGACAAGGTAATTCTAATGATGTACTTTTGTTTTGATCTGACTCTATTTTTAGGAGTTTTGTTATATTTCTTAGCATTGGACTGATCGTCTCTTACTAGGTTGCTAGCTACTGCTTCAACCCAAATTCACATATATATTTATTTATGAGAGGCAGCCTGGCCGAGTGGTCCAAGGCACTGGTGTTATCCACCAGTCTCTTCGGAGGCGTGGGTTCAAATCTTACCGCTGGTATACGATTATGTTTGAAAGACTGGAGTGTGAAAAGACATCGAAAATGCAGTTTCTGGTGGAAAAATTTATTCTCTTTTAGAAATAATTTATTTTAGTTACAAAAGGTTTTTAACCCAATTAATTTCCTTTAAAATGAGCTATTGAACAACCCTCTACGATGTTCCAGTGCCAAGCTATCTGTGGAAAATAAAAAAAGAAAAAAAGAAAAAAATATCTCGTTTAGGCAGAATGTTGTAGTAGCTGCCACTTTTCTTGATTTTCAAGCCAATATATGTCCCTTGCTGTTCAAGCCAAGGGACAGAAAGTTTCCTATACAGGGGTCTCGGACAAGGCGGTTCTAATTGTGTACTTTTTGTTTTGATCTGACTCCTCTGTTAGGAACTATGGGTTTTTATATTTCTTAACATTGGACGTGATCGTCTCTTACTAGGTTGCTAGCTACCGCTGCAACCCGGATAACACTTCAGTTACTATGGACTGAAGATCGTTCTTTAATGTAATCTTTAATATAACAAACAAGAAAAAGCCTATGGCGTTTTCTTAATTGGAATAGTAAGAGACGACATGGCTACAACCTACAATTATGACATCATTGATCAATCTTTAATATGAAATTATAATCTTATTTTAGTTACTATGGGCTGGAAGTTTGTTCTTTACTGTAATATAGTGAAGTTGCGTATGCAAGTTAATATAGGGAAGAGTTCGATCTTTATTAAGACATCAAAAATGCAGTTTTTGGTGGAAAAATTTATTCTCTTTTAGAAATAATTTATTTTAGTTACTATAGATTTTTAACCCAATTAATTTCCTTTAAAATGAGCTATTGAACAACCCTCTACGATGTTCCAGTGCCAAGCTATCTGTGGAAAAGAAAAAAAAAGAAAAAAATATCCCGTTTGGGGAGAATAACGTGGTTAAAGTCAATTTTTTTGATTTTCAAGCCAATATATTTCCCTTGCTGTTCAAGCCAAGAGACAGAAAGTTTCCTATACAGGGGTTTCGGACAAGGCGGTTCTAATGGTGTACTTTTTGTTTTGATCTGACTCCTTTGTTAGGAACTATGGGTTTTTATATTTCTTAACATTGGACGTGATCGTCTCTTACTAGGTTGCTAGCTACCGCTGCAACCCGGATTACTGCAATGCTAGCTACTGCTGCAACCCTGATACTGTGAATCAGTTACCACTTGGGTTTTCTTTTATGCTATATCATTACACACAGGAAAAAGCCTACGGCTTTTTCTTCTTTGAAATAGTAAGAGACGAACCTCAAGCAACTACCCCTGGAACCACCATTTATCAGTTACTATGGATGAGAGATCGTTCTTTACTGTATAAACTGTTCCGCAGTTGCCAATCCATACCTTGGAAGCTTTTCATTAAACTGACAACATTTCTTTTGGATATTACTATGAAGCTTTGCCAAGGAATTTCTAGCCGACTTTTCAACAGCATCCGCTCTTTCAAAGAGAATTTTAATCTGTAATTTTGAATACTTTTCGTGATCCTGGTAAAACATGCGTAAAATGTTTCTCAATTTACGAAGATCAGCCTGCATTTTTGCCATCTTCTTATATTTCTGAATGTAATTTTTCCCTTTGTCCTTATGCGTTCTTCGGTACAACCCCGCAGAGAATTTAATTTTTTCATTATAGCTTTTGTCACCCCAGTATCTACCCATTATTCTGGTAGCAACTTTTTTCTTATGTTTGTTTCGGTAATCTTCATCATTATCATACCGTTCCCTGCTCTTTTGTCTAGCCTGCTCAATTGTTGCTTCTCTATAAAGTTTATCATTGTGATAACGCTCCTTGATCTTTTGTTTAGCCTGCTCAATTCTTGCTTCTCTGTAATGTTCATCATTACCATACCGTTCCTTGATCTTTTGTTTGGCTGTCTGAATTTTTGCATGTCTATAATCTTCATCATTGTGATAACACATCTTGCTGTTTTGTTTGATTACTTCTCGATACGCCTGGTCGGTTGAATACCTTTGTTTTGCTCTCTCAATTATTACTTCTCGATACACCTGGTCGGTTGAATACCTTTGCTTTTTTCTTTTCAAGTTACTATCTCTGTTGTTTGTGTAGTACTCTTTCTTCAACTTGCGTATAGCCTGCTTTGATCTAACCATTATTCTAATCAAGAATGAGAGAATTTTCAGTTTTTTCTTTCCTTATATACTAATTATGACGTCACTCTATTCACGTCATAGCTCTAATATAAAACTATGATGACGTTCATTATTTATCTAGTAGGGTTTCAGACAAGGTATTTCTAATGATGTACTTTTGTTTTGATCTGACTCTATTTTTAGGAGTTTTGGGTTTTTATATTTCTTAGCATTGGACTGATCGTCTATTACTAGGTTGCTAGCTACTGCTGCAACCCAAATTCACATATATATTTATTTATGAGAGGCAGCCTGGCTGAGTGGTCCAAGGCACTGGTGTTAGCCACCAGTCTCTTCAGAGGCGTGGGTTCAATTCTTACCGCTGGTATACGATTATGTTTGAAAGACTGCAGTGTGAAAAGACATCAAAATGCAGTTTTTGGTGGAAAAATCCCGTTTAGTATACTGGAAACAAAGAAAAGAGAAAAAAATACCCCGTTTAGGCAGAATGTTGTAGTAGCTGCCACTTTTCTTGATTTTTTAGTACTGATTTTTTAACTTGTGTGTAGCTTGCTTTGATCTAACCATTATGTATTCATGAATGAGACCATTTACAGTTTTGACGTTTCTTATATAGTAATTATGACGTCACTGCATTAAAAATACAGTTTTTATTGGAAAAATTTATTCTCTTTTAGAAATAATTTATTTTAGTTACTATAGATTTTTAACCCAATTAATTTCCTTTAAAATGAGCTATTGAACAACCCTCTACGATGTTCCAGTGCCAAGCTATCTCTGGATACAAAAAAGAAAAAAAAAGAAAAAAATATCTCGTTTGGGGAGAATAACGTGGTTAAAGTCAATTTTCTCGATTTTCAAGCCAATATATTTCCCTTGCTGTTCAAGCCAAGGGACAGAAAGTTTCCTATACAGGGGTTTCGGACAAGGCGGTTCTAATGGTGTACTTTTTGTTTTGATTTGACTCCTGCTTTAGGAGCTATGGGTTTTTATATTTCTTAACATTGGACGTGATCGTCTCTTACTAGGTTGCTAGCTACCGCTGCAACCCGGATGAGAGATCGTTCTTTACTGTAAACCTTTTATAATTTATAATGATGCACAATATAAATACTGTAATCTTAACTATAGTGAAGTTGCGTATGCAAGTTAGTATAGGGAAGAGTTCGATCTTTATTATAATTTTTGGTGGAAAAATTTATTCTCTTTTATAAATAATTTATTTTATTTACTATAGATTTTTAACCCAAATAATTTCCTCTAAAATTATCTATTTAACAACCCTCTACGATGTTCCAGTGCCAAGCTTTCTGTGTAAAAGAAAAATAAAAAAAAAAGAAAAAAATATACCGTTTGGGGAGAATAACGTGGTTAAAGTCAATTTTCTTGATTTTCAAGCCAATATATTTCCCTTGCTGTTCAAGCCAGGGGACGGAAAGTTTACTATACAGGGGCTTCGGACAAGGCGGTTCTAACGGTGTACTTTCTGTTTTGATCTGACTCCCTTGTTAGGAACTATGGGTTTTTATATTTCTTAACATTGGACTTGATCGTCTCTTACTAGGTTGCTAGCTATCGCTGCAACCCGGAAAAAAAACACATTGTGCCCACATCGTTCTTTACTCAGGCAGTGCTAGCGCGCTGCCTATGATAATAAACTGATTACACACAGGAAAAAGCCTACGGCTTTTTCTTCTTTTAAATAGTAAGAGACGAGTCTCAAATAATCAAGTAGGTAGCTAATTCCAAAGGTATGCAATTTTTGTTATTCCAATGATCGTTTTTTATTGTAATGTCTATAATCTTCATTATTGTGATAACACATCTTGCTGTTTTGTTTGATTACTTCTCGATACGCCTGGTCGGTTGAATACCTTTGTTTTGCTCTCTCAATTATTACTTCTCGATACACCTGGTCGGTTGAATAACTTTGCTTTTTTCTTTTCAAGTTACTATCTCTGTTGTTTGTGTAGTACTCTTTCTTCAACTTGCGTATAGCCTGCTTTGATCTAACCATTATTCTAATCAAGAATGAGAGAATTTTCAGTTTTTTCTTTCCTTATATACTAATTATGACGTCACTCTATTCACGTCATAGCTCTAATATAAAACTATGATGACGTTCATTATTTATCTAGTAGGGTTTCAGACAAGGTATTTCTAATGATGTACTTTTGTTTTGATCTGACTCTATTTTTAGGAGTTTTGGGTTTTTATATTTCTTAGCATTGGACTGATCGTCTATTACTAGGTTGCTAGCTACTGCTGCAACCCAAATTCACATATATATTTATTTATGAGAGGCAGCCTGGCTGAGTGGTCCAAGGCACTGGTGTTAGCCACCAGTCTCTTCAGAGGCGTGGGTTCAATTCTTACCGCTGGTATACGATTATGTTTGAAAGACTGCAGTGTGAAAAGACATCAAAATGCAGTTTTTGGTGGAAAAATCCCGTTTAGTATACTGGAAACAAAGAAAAGAGAAAAAAATACCCCGTTTAGGCAGAATGTTGTAGTAGCTGCCACTTTTCTTGATTTTTTAGTACTGATTTTTTAACTTGTGTGTAGCTTGCTTTGATCTAACCATTATGTATTCATGAATGAGACCATTTACAGTTTTGACGTTTCTTATATAGTAATTATGACGTCACTGCATTAAAAATACAGTTTTTATTGGAAAAATTTATTCTCTTTTAGAAATAATTTATTTTAGTTACTATAGATTTTTAACCCAATTAATTTCCTTTAAAATGAGCTATTGAACAACCCTCTACGATGTTCCAGTGCCAAGCTATCTCTGGATACAAAAAAGAAAAAAAAAGAAAAAAATATCTCGTTTGGGGAGAATAACGTGGTTAAAGTCAATTTTCTCGATTTTCAAGCCAATATATTTCCCTTGCTGTTCAAGCCAAGGGACAGAAAGTTTCCTATACAGGGGTTTCGGACAAGGCGGTTCTAATGGTGTACTTTTTGTTTTGATCTGACTCCTGCTTTAGGAACTATGGGCTTTTATATTTCTTAACATTGGACGTGATCGTCTCTTACTAGGTTGCTAGCTACCGCTGCAACCCGGATCACTTGTCTATAAACTACATCATTATAATAACGCTGTTTGTCACTATCAATTTTCGCATCTCGGTACGCCTGGTCGGTTGAATACCTTTGCTTTTCTCTTTTCAAGATGTTATTTCTGTTTTTTTGGTAGTACTGTTTTTTTAAGTTGCGTGTAGCTTGTTTGATTGAAACCATTATGTAACCGTTAGTTAAATGTTCATGTCACGTATCAAGTATCAAGAACCTAACAAAAAATTAAACTAAATTTTAAATTTTTAGGTATTTTTCTAGTCTAAATTAAAAGATTAAAACTATTGTTCAGACACCATAAATATTTTTGCAGTTTATAACTTTAGCGATTCTGAACTAAAAACGGAAATAAAAAAAAAATTAATTTTTTCAATTTTTACGTCACGTCACTCATTAGGTCATATATGGTTATTAGTAAAAAATAAGTTTTAGATATTACATCATTTCAGTTATTACGTCATATATGGTTATTAGTAGATAATCGGTAAAATGTTCGTTCTTTATTATAATAATAGAGTTCGTTCTTTATTATAATAAAAAATTAAGTTTTCCGTAAAAAATAATTAATTTAAAAGAAAATTAAGTAAAAATAGCACTAGATCTAGAGGTTTCCTTTAAAATGAGCTATTGAACAACTCTCTACAATGTCCCAGTGCCAAGCTATCTGTGGAAAAGAAGAAGAAGAAGAAAGAAAGAAAAAATATCCCGTTTGTGGGGTATTTTTCTTGGCCGAGTGGTCCAAGGCGCTGGTGTTAGTCACTAGTCTCTTCGGAAATGTGGGTTCAAATCCTACCACTGGTATACGATTATGACGTCATTGATCAATCTTTAATATGAAATATGCGATTTTTCGTAAAAAACTGATTCTATTTTAAAAATACATTGTTTTAAGCACAAAAGGTTTTTAACCCAATTAATTTCATTTAAAATGAGCCATTGAACAAATTTCTACGATGTTCCAGTGCCAAGCTATCTGTGGAAAAGAAGAAGAAAGAAAAAAATATCCCCTTTGTGGAGAATAACGTGCTAAAAGTCAATTTTCTTGATTTTCAAGCCAATATATATTCTTTGTTATTCAAGCCAAAGGGCGTTAAGTTTCCCTTATAGGAATTTTGGACAAGGCGATACTAATGGTGTACTTTTTGTTTTGATCTGACTCTTTTTTTAGGAGTTATGGGTTTTTATATTTCTTAACATTGGACGTGATCGTCTCTTACTAGGTTGCTAGCTACCGCTGCAACCCGGATTATTCCAATGATCGTCTTTTAATGTAATCACGTATATAGTTATGAGAGGCAGCTTGGCCTTGTGGTCCAAGGCACTGGTGTTAGCCACCAGTCTCTTCGGAGGCGTGGGTCCAAATCTTACCGCTGGTATACAATTGTGATTTATGTACAAAAATCAAATATCTTTGAAAAGATTGCAGCATGAAAAGACATCAAAAATGTATTTTTTCGTGGAAAAATTTATTTTCTTTGAGAAATAATTTATTTTAGTTACTAATGATTCTTAACCCATATAATTTTCTTTAAAATGAGCTATTGAACAACTCTCTACGATGTTCCAGTGCCAAGCTATCTCTGGATACAAAAGAAAAAAAAATATCCCGTTTAGGCAGAATTTTGTAGTAGCTGCAACTTTTCTTGATTTTCAAGCCAATATATTTCCCTTGCTGTTCAAGCCAAGGGACAGAAAGATTACTATACAGGGGTTTCGGATAAGGCGGTTCTAATGGTGTATTTTTTGTTTTGATCTGATTCCTTTTTTAGGAGCTATGGATTTTTATATTTCTTAAAATTGGACGTGATCGTCTCTTACTAGGTTGCTAGCTACCGCTGCAACCCAGATTTTGATATATTGACTTTAAATACAACTGTACTAGTCTATACTATAGTTAAGTGGCCTATAAAATTTAGTATAGGCAAGAGGTCGTTCTTTATTGTAAAAAAAAGAAAAAAAAAAGAAAAAAATATCCCGTTTAGGCAGAATGTTGTAGTAGCTGCCACTTTTCTTGATTTTCAAGCCAATATATTTCCCTTGCTGTTCAAGCCAAGGGACAGAAATTTTACTATGCAGGGGTTTCGGACAAGGCGGTTCTAATGGTGTACTTTTTGTTTTGATCTGACTCTTTTTTTAAGAACTATGGGTTTTTATATTTCTTAACATTGGACGTGATCGTCTCTTACTAGGTTGCTAGCTACCGCTGCAACCCGGATTGCTAGCTACCGCTGCAACCCGGATTACTTCTCGATACGCCTGGTCGGTTGAATACCTTTGCTTTTCTCTTTTCAAGATACTATCTCTGTTGTTTGTGTAGTACTGTTTTTTCAATTTGCTTGCAGCTTGCTTGATTGAAACCATTATGTAATTATGAATGTGAACATTTACAGTTCTGACGCTTCTTATATAGTAATTAAGACGTCACAGCGTAATGATTTTATTGACGTCATAGCGCAATGATATTATTTCATGACGTCTTCAGAAACAACAATATAATTTCGTGTTTTTCTATTCACGTCATAGCTCTAATATAAAACTATGACGACATTCAATATTTATCTAGTAGGCTTTCAGACAAGGTAATTCTAATGATGTACTTTTGTTTTGATTTTACTCTATTTTTAGGAGTTTTGTTATATTTCTTAGCATTGGACTGATCGTCTTTTACTAGATTGCTAGCTACTGCTGCAACCCAGATTCACATATATGGTTATTTATGAGAGGCAACCTGGCCGAGTGGTCCAAGGCACTGGTGTTAGCCACCAGTCTCTTCGGAGGCGTGTGTTTAAATCTTACCGCTGGTATACGATTATGTTTGAAAGACTGCAGTGTGAAAAGACATCGAAAATGCAGTTTTTGGTGGAAACATTTATTCTCTTTTAGAAATAATTTATTTTAGTTACAAAAGGTTTTTAACCCAATTAATTCCCTTTAAAATGAGCTATTGAACAACCCTCTACGATGTTCCAGTGCCAAGCTATCTGTGGAAAAGAAAAAAAGAAAAAAAGAAAGAAAAAAATATCCCGTTTAGGCAGAATGTTGTAGTAGCTGCCACTTTTCTTGATTTTCAAGCCAATATATTTCCCTTGCTGTTCATGCCAAGGGACAGAAAGTTTCCTATACAGGGGTTTCGGACAAGGCGGTTCTAATGGTGTACTTTTTGTTTTGATCTGACTCCTTTGTTAGGAACTATGGGTTTTTATATTTCTTAACATTGGACGTGATCGTCTCTTACTAGGTTGCTACTACCGCTGCAACCCGGATATGTAATACTAACTACATCCAACGACTATGACGTCATTGATCAATATTGTATATAAAAAATTAAGTTTTTCGTAAAAAATAATTAACTGAAAAAAAAATTAAGTGCAAAAGTTGCTAGATCTAGAGATTTCCTTTAAAATGAGCCATTGAACAACTCTCTACGATGTTCCAGTGCCAAGCTATCTGTGGAAAAGAAGAAAGAAAAAAATATCCCGTTTAGGTAGAATGTTGTAGTAGCTGCCACTTTTCTTGATTTTCAAGCAAATATATTTCCCTTGCTGTTCAATCCAAGGGACAGAAAGTTTCCTATACAGGGGTTTCGGACAAGGCGGTTCTAATGGTGTACTTTTTGTTTTGATCTGACTCCTTTTTTAGGAACTATGGGTTTTTATATTTCTTAACATTGGACGTGATCGTCTCTTACTAGGTTGCTAGCTACCGCTGCAACCCGGATTACTATACAGGGGTTTCTGACAAGGCGGTTCTAATGGTGTACTTTTGTTTTGATCTGACTCCTTTTTTAGGAACTATGGGTTTTTATATTTCTTAACATTGGAAGTGATTGTCTCTTACTATGTTGCTAGCCGCCGCTTCAACCCGGATTAATATAATGTTACTACGGGTGAAGATTCGTTATTTACTGTTTTTCCTTGAGTCTGTTGTCCTTTAGAATTTACTTCATTTGTTATACATAATTTTTTATGTATAACGTTAAAATCGGCGTCTTTTTCTGCATCTTCTATTTTTACTTTTCTTTTGTTCTCTTTTTCTATGACTGCATGCACAACAGTACTCTCCCTTTTCTTTCCTGTTGGAGAAATTTCAGTTAATAAGGGTACTTCATCTGGTGTACCTCTGAGTTGCCTTTCTGAGAACTCAACCAATGGAAGATCTGTTCTATAAGTTTGTCCTAAACGGTTGTACTCAATTAAAGCATCAACATCGCAATAAATCTTTGTCTGATCAAATTCTACTAGATGTAAACCTGCACTAGTGGTCACACGGGAGAGAGCAACGTACATCATACCTGGACCAAAGCAACTATTACTTGCGTCAACAATTGCACACTGTAAACTTAGTCCTTCAATTTTTACTTCTCGATACGCCTGGTCGGTTGAATACCTTTGCTTTTCTCTTTTCAAGATACTTTATCTGTTGTCTGTGTAGTACTGTTTTTTTAACTTGCGTGCAGCTTTCTTTGATCTAACCATTATTTAATTCACGAATGAGACCATTTACATCTTTGTCGTTCTTAAGTAGTAATTATGACGTCATGGCCTAATGATTTTATTTCATGACATCATGGCGTTATGATATTATTTCATGACGTCTTCAGAAACAACAACATAATATCGTGTTTTCCTATTCACGTCATAGTTCTAATATAAAACTATGACGACATTCATTATTTATCTAGTAGGGTTTCAGACAAGGTAGTTCTAATTATGTACTTGTGCTTTGATCTGACTCTATGTTTAGGAGTTTTGGGTTTTTGTATTTCTTAGCATTGGACTGATCGCCTCTTACTAGGTTGCTAGCTACTGCTTCAACCCAAATTATGAGAGGCAACCTGGCCGACTGGTCCAAGGCACTGGTGTTAGCCACCAGTCTCTTTGGAGGCGTGAGTCCAAATCTTACCGCTGGTATACGATTATGTTTGAAAGACTGCAGTGTGAAAGGACATCAAAAATGCAGTTTTTGGTGGAAAAATTTATTCTCTTTTAGAAATAATTTATTTTAGTTACTATAGATTTTTAACCCAATTAATTTCCTTTAAAATGAGCTATTGAACAACCCTCTACGATGTTCCAGTGCCAAGCTATCTGTGGAAAAGAAAGAAAAAAATATCCCGTTTGGGGAGAATAACGTGGTTAAAGTCAATTTTCTTGATTTTCAAGCCAATATATTTCCCTTGCTGTTCAAGCCAAGGGACAGAAAGTTTATTATACAGGGGTTTCGGACAAGGCGGTTCTAATGGTGTACTTTTTGTTTTGATCTGACTCCTTTGTTAGGAACTATGGGTTTTTATATTTCTTAACATTGGACGTGATCGTCTCTTACTAGGTTGCTAGCTACCGCTGCAACCCGGATAACGATGTTCCAGTGCCAAGCTATCTTTGGAAAAGAAGAGAGAAAGAAAAAAATATCCCGTTTAGGCAGAATATTGTAGAAGCCGCCACTTTTCTTTATTTTCAAGCCAATATATTTCCCTTGCTGTTCAAGCCAAGGGACAGAAAGTTTCCTATACAGGAGTTTCGGACAAAGCGGTTCTAATGGTGTACTTTTTTTTTATCTTAACTTTCTTTTAAGGAGTTATGGGTTTTTATATTTCTTAACATTGGATGTGATCGTCTCTTACTAGGTTGCTAGCTACCACTGCAACCCGGATCTTAAGGAACATAATTAAAATAATCATCTATATAATGATTCCTTTTATTACTTCATATACTATGGGCTACAGTTCGTTTCTTAATGTAATAAAAATTAATTGTTTTAATTACAAAAGGTTTTTAACCCCATTAATTTCCTTGAAAATGGGCCATTGAACAACTCGCTACGATGTTCCAGTGCCAAGCTATCTGTGGAATTACTAACCTATACTATTATTAAGTGGCGTTTAAAATTTAGTATAGGCAAGAGGTCGTTCTTTATTATATGACGAGAATAACGTGGTTAAAGTCAATTTTCTTGATTTTCAAGCCAATATATTTCCATTGCTGTTCAAGCCAAGGGACAGAAAGTTTCCTATACAGGGGTTTCGGACAAGGCGGTTCTAATGGTGTACTTTTTGTTTTGATCTGACTCCTTTTTTAGGAGCTATGGGTTTTTATATTTCTTAACATTGGACGTGATCGTCTCTTACTAGGTTGCTAGCTACCGCTGCAACCCGGATTCTATTTTAAAAATATTTTGTTTTAATTACAAAAGGTTTTTAACCCCATTAATTTCCTTTAAAATGAGCCATTGAAGAACTCTACGATGTTCCAGTGCCAAGATATCTGTGGAATTACTAACCTATACTATAATTAAGTGGTGTGTAAAATTTAGTATAGGCAAGAGGTCGTTCTTTATTATAAAATTTAGGTAATCACAAAAGGTTTCTATATAAAGCAGTTTCCTTTAAAATGAGCAACTACACAGCTCTTAATTATGACCACAAACTGTTTGATTTAATACTTAAGTTACTATGGGTTCAGTTCGTTCCTTATTGTAATTTTCAAGCCAATATATTTCCCTTGCTGTTCAAGCCAAGGGACAGAAATTTTACTATGCAGGGGTTTCGGACAAGGCGGTTCTAATGGTGTACTTTTTGTTTTGATCTGACTTTTTTTTTAAGAACTATGGGTTTTTATATTTCTTAACATTGGACGTGATCGTCTCTTACTAGGTTGCTAGCTACCGCTTCAACCCGGATCATTGTGATAACACATCTTGCTGTTTTGTTTTGCTCTCTCAATTATTACTTCTCGATACGCCTTGTCAGTTGAATACCTTTGCTTTTGTCTTGCCAAGATGTTGTCTCTGTTTTTTGTATAGTACTGTTTTTTTAAATTACGTATAATAACTTGCTTAGAAGGCATCTTATTACAAAACAAGAAATAATATTTTCATCTAATTAACACTTCGTATAACTCGTATCAGGTATCCATAACCTAACAAAAAATAAAACTAATTTTTAAATTTTCAGGTATTTTGTTAGTTTGAATGAAAAGAATAAAATTATTGCTCAGATATCATAAATATTTTTGCAGTTTACATAATAACTTTAGCGATTCTAAACTGAAAAATAAAATATATATTAAAAAATGTAATTTTTTGGTCTGAAAAACATAGTCAATCCCACATCGGGTAGTTAGAACCTAACCAAAAATAAAACTAATTTTAACATTTTAAGGTATTTTTCCAGCTTGTATTGAAATATTCAAACTATTGCTCGGATACCATGGATATTTTTGCAGTTTACACAAGCTGCAAAGAACGCACAGGCTGATCTTTGTAAACTGAGAAAAATTTTACGAATGTTTACCGGGATTACGAAAAATATTCAAAATTAAAGATTAAAATTATCTCTGAAAGAATAGATTTCGTTGAAAAGTCAGCTAGAGATGCTTTCGCAAAACTTCATAGTAATATCCAAAAGAAATGTTGCATGTTTAGTGAAAAGCTTCCAAGGTATGGACCGGCAACTGTGGAACAGTTTACAGATGTAATGGGAAATCTTATACATCACTGTGAATATATGGAGGCATAATTGTCCTTTACTTAGTTTCAGCTTAAATTCGATGATCGAGCCTTTATGTACTACATCCAACGACTATGACGTCATTGATCAATATGTATATACAAAATTAAGTTTTTCGTGAAAAATAATTAATAAAAAAAATTAAGTGCAAAAGGCGCTAGATCTAAAGATTTCCTTTAAAATGAGCCATTGAACAACTCTCTACGATGTTCCAGTGCCAAGCTATCTCTGGAAACAAAAGAAAGAAAAAAATACCCCGTTTGTGCAGAATAACGTGGTTAAAGTCAATTTTCTTGATTTTCAAGCCAATATATTTTCTTTTTTATTCAAGCCAAAGGGTGGTAAGTTTCCTTTATAGGGGTTTCGGACAAGGCGGTTCTAATGGTGTACTTTTTGTTTTGATCTGACTATTTTTCTAGGAGTTAGGGGTTTTTATATTTCTTAACATTGGACGTGATCGTCTCTTACTAGGTTGCTAGCTACCGCTGCAACCCGGAACTTTTAATATGTTGAATTAAAAGCACTATCTTTTCAATTTAAAATTTAAAAAAGAAACTTGTTTATTTACATTCTAGCTAAAATAATGAAAATAATATGAATGAACCACAGGGTTCAGTTTCTTTGGACTTGAGTTCGTTTTTTAACTATAAATACAAACAGGAAAAAGCCTACGGCTTTTTCTTCTTTTAAATAGTAAGAGACGAAACTCAAACAATCAAGTAGCTAACTAAGTCCAATGTATGGAAGGGTTTGTTATTTCAGTGATTTACTAACCTATACTATAGTTAAGTGGCCTATATAATTTAGTATAGGCAAGAGGTCGTTCTTTATTATAAAAAAGACATCAAAATGCAGTTTTTGGTGGAAAAATTTATTCTCTTTTATAAATAATTTATTTTATTTAATATATATTTTTAAAACAATTAATTTCCATTAAAATTATCTATTTAAAAAAACTATACGTTTTTCAATTTCAAAGATATCAATTTATAAAAAAAAAGAAAAAAAAAATAAAAAAATAAAAAAATATCCCGTTTAGGCAGAATGTTGTAGTAGCTGCCACTTTTCTTGATTTTCAAGCCAATATATTTCCCTTGCTGTTCAAGCCAAGGGACAGAAATTTTACTATGCAGGGGTTTCGGACAAGGCGGTTCTAATGGTGTACTTTTTGTTTTGATCTGACTCTTTTTTTAAGAACTATGGGTTTTTATATTTCTTAACATTGGACGTGATCGTCTTCGTGATCGTATTGTATATACAAAACTAAGTTTTTCGTGAAAAATAATTAATAAAAAAAATTAAGTGCAAAAGGCGCTAGATCTAGAGATTTCCTTTAAAATGAGCCATTGAACAACTCTCTACGATGTTCCAGTGCCAAGCTATCTCTGGAAACAAAAGAAAGAAAAAAATACCCCGTTTGTGCAGAATAACGTGGTTAAAGTCAATTTTCTTGATTTTCAAGCCAATATATTTTCTTTTTTATTCAAGCCAAAGGGTGGTAAGTTTCCTTTATAGGGGTTTCGGACAAGGCGGTTCTAATGGTGTACTTTTTGTTTTGATCTGACTATTTTTCTAGGAGTTAGGGGTTTTTATATTTCTTAACATTGGACGTGATCGTCTCTTACTAGGTTGCTAGCTACCGCTGCAACCCGGAACTTTTAATATGTTGAATTAAAAGCACTATCTTTTCAATTTAAAATTTAAAAAAGAAACTTGTTTATTTACATTCTAGCTAAAATAATGAAAATAATATGAATGAACCACAGGGTTCAGTGTCTTTGGACTTGAGTTCGTTTTTTAACTATAAATACAAACAGGAAAAAGCCTACGGCTTTTTCTTCTTTTAAATAGTAAGAGACGAAACTCAAACAATCAAGTAGCTAACTAAGTCCAATGTATGGAAGGGTTTGTTATTTCAGTGATTTACTAACCTATACTATAGTTAAGTGGCCTATATAATTTAGTATAGGGAAGAGTTCGTTCTTTATTATAAAAAAGACATCAAAATGCAGTTTTTGGTGGAAAAATTTATTCTCTTTTAGAAATAATTTATTTTAGTTACTATATATTTTTAACACAATTAATTTCATTTAAAATTAGCTATTTAAAAACCCTCTACGATGTTCCAGTGCCAATATCACTCTGGATACAAAAAAAGAAAAAAAAAAAAGAAAAAAAGAAAAAAAAATCCCGTTTAGGCCGAATGTTGTAGTAGCTGCCACATTTATTGATTTTAAAGCCAATATATTTCCCTTGCTGTTCAAGCCAAGGGACAGAAATTTTACTATGCAGGGGTTTCGGACAAGGCGGTTCTAATGGTGTACTTTTTGTTTTGATCTGCCTCTTTTTTTAAGAACTATGGGTTTTTATATTTCTTAACATTGGACGTGATCGTCTCTTACTAGGTTGCTAGCTACCGCTGCAACCCGGATCTCTCTTAATTAGGTTCCTAGCTACCGCTGCAAACCGGAACTATTAAAAAATATTTTATCTTTAATTACAGAAGGAACTAGATGTAGCAAGTTTTACTATTGAGACGAGTCGCTCTTACTATACAAAATATAGTTCGTTATCACGAACTGTTTGCTTTGATGTATCTATTGGTACCAAAATTTCGTTCCTTCGAGTTTCGTTTACTATTGAGACAATCAAAACTTTGCTCTTTAGAGTATCGGTTACTATTGAGACAAGTAGCTATTATTACTATAGATTTCATTACCATGAACTGTTTGATTGCTTCAAAATTCAAATATCTTTGAAAAGACTGCAGTATGAAAATACATCAAAAATGCAATTTTTTTGACAAAATTGATTCTACTTTAAAAAGTATTTTATTACAAAAGTGACAAAAGTGCGTGATCGTCGTGATCGTGATCGTGCTAGCAATCAGCCCGGATTGCTAGCTACCGCTGCAACCCGGATTTAATATAATTTCCTTTAAAATGAGCAGTTGAACAACTCTCAACGATATTCGAGTGCCTAGATATCTGTGGAATTACTAACCTATACTATAATTAAGTGGCGTATAAAATTTAGTATATTGGCCAGAGGTCTTTCTTTATTATATGATAACGAACAGGAAAAAGCCTACGGCTTTTTCTTCTTTGAAATAGTAAGAGACTACCCTCAAACAATCAAGTAGCTAACTAAATCAAATTGTAAATATTGGGTTTTTATTCCAATATGCTACCATTTAGGTTTCTGCCGCAATTCTTTCTTTTCAAAATTAAATTAGTTACCATCACCTAGAGCTAGTTCTTTACCATATCGTAACAATTTGTTTTATAATAATAATTAATTTTGTTAATTAGAAAAGGTTTTTGTATACAGCATTTTCCTTTAAAATGAGCCACTACACAGCTCTTTATTATGACCACGAACTGTTTGATTTAATAATTAAGTTACTATGGGTTCAGTTCGTTCCTTATTGTAATTTTGTTTTGGCCTTATCCGGGTTGCAGCGGTAGCTAGCAACCTAGTAAGAGACGATCACGTCCAATGTTAAGAAATATAAAAACCCATAGTTCCTAAAAAAGGAGTCAGATCAAAACAAAAAGTACACCATTACAACCGCCTTGTCCGAAACCCCTGTATAGGAAACTTTCTGTCCCTTGGCTTGAACAGAAAGGGAAATATATTGGCTTGAAAATCAAGAAAAGTGGCAGCTACTACAACATTCTTCCTAAACGGGATATTTTTTTCTTTTTTTTTTTCTTTGTTTCCAGAGATAGCTTGGCACTGGAACATCGTAGAGGGTTGTTCAATAGCTCATTTTAAAGGAAATTAATTGGGTTAAAAACCTTTTGTAACTAAAATAAATTATTTCTAAAAGAGAATAAATTTTTCCACCAAAAACTGCATTTTCGATGTCTTTTCACACTGCAGTCTTTCAAACATAATCGTTTACCAGCGGTAAAATTTGAACCCACGCCTCCAAAGAGACTGGTGGCTAACACCAGTGCCTTGGACCACTCGGCCAGGTTGCCTCTCATAAATAATATATATGTGAATCCGGGTTGCAGCAGTAGCTAGCAATCTAGTAAGAGACGATCAGTCCAATGCTAAGAAATATAACAAAACTCCTAAAAATAGAGTCAGATCAAAACAAAAGTACATCATTAGAATTACCTTGTCTGAAACCCTACTAGATAAATATTGAATGTCGTCATAGTTTTTATAATAAAGAACGACCTCTAGCCTATACTAAATTTTATACGCCACTTAATTATAGTATAGTTTAGTAATTCAACAGATAGCATGGCACTGGAACATCGTAGAGAGTTGTTCAATGGCTCATTTTAAAGGAAATTAATGGGGTTAAAAACCTTTTTTAATTAAAACAAATTATTTTTATTACATTAAGAAATTTTAATTATGTTCCTTAAGAAATCATCATAAGTAAAAATTTCCCATACGGAATTATAATAAAGATTAAAATTATCTCTGAAAGAATGGATTTTGTTGAAAAGTCAGCTAGAGATGCTTTCGCAAAACTTCATAGTAATATCCAAATGAAATGTTGCATGTTTAGTGAAAAGCTTCCAAGGTATGAACCGGCAACTGTGGAACAGTTTATAGATGTAATGGGAAATTTTATAGATCACTGTGAATATATGGAGGCATAATTGTTCTTTACTTAGTTTCAGCTTTAATTCGATGATCCAGACTTTATGTACTAACTACATCCAAAGACTATGACGTCATTGATTAATATTGTATATAAAAAATTAAGTTTTTCATAAAAAAAATTAATAAAAAAAAATTAAGTACAAATATCGCTAGATCTAGAGATTTCCTTTAAAATGAGCCATTGAACAACTCTCTACGATGTTCCAGTGCCAAGCTATCTGTGGAAAAGAAAGAAAAAAATATCCCGTTTGTGGAGAATAACGTGGTAAAAGTCAATTGTCTTGATTTTCAAGCCAATATATTTTCTTTGTTATTCAAGCCAAAGGGCGGTAAGTTTCCTTTATAGAGGATTCGGACAAGGCGGTTCTAATGGTGTACTTTTTGTTTTGATCTGACTCTGTTTTTAGGAGTGGGGGGGTTTTATATTTCTTAACATTGGAGGTGATCGTCTCTTACTAGGTTGCTAGCTACCGCTGCAACCCGGATTGCTAGCTACCGCTGCAACCCGGATAAGTCTCCTTTATAGAGGATTCGGACAAGGCGGTTCTAATGGTGTACTTTTTGTTTTGATCTGACTCTTTTTTTAGGAGTGGGGGGGTTTTATATTTCTTAACATTGGAGGTGATCGTCTCTTACTAGGTTGCTAGCTACCGCTGCAACCCGGAAAAAATACAAACAGGAAAAAGCCTACGGCTTTTTCTTTGTTTAAATAGTAAGAGACGAAACTCAAACAATCAAGTAGCTAACTAAGTCCATTATATGGAATGGTTCGTTATTTCAGTGATCGTCTTTTAATGTAATCTTTAACAAAAACTTCATTAATCGGATATTTTAATATATCCTATATGGTCTAGAGGTTGGGATAGCTCTCACCCAGTAGGCTTAACATTGGACGTGATCGTCTCTTACTAGGTTGCTAGCTACCGCTGCAACCCGGATAAGCAATTGTTTGATCTTCTAATGATCATCTTTTAATTTGGCGTTTCTTACTAGGTTGCTAGCTACCACTTAAACCCGGATTATGTAATAGGTTGCTAGCTACCGCTGCAACCTAGATATTCTTATTTCTGCTACTATTGGCTAAGGTTCGTTCTTTCATGTAAAACTACCAAAACATTTTTTAAGCCTGATGAAGATTTAACTAATGTGTCAAAAGTAAGGTTGCAAGTCGACGATGTTGTTTTGGCCTTATTATATTATAGATTTTGTCACCCCAGTAACGCTCCTTGATCTTTTGTTTGGCTGTCTAAATTTTTAATTCTCGATACACCTGGACGGTTGAATACCTTTGCTTTTGGTTTTTCTTATATTTGATGAGGTAATCTTCATCATTGTGATAACTCTCCTTGAACTTTTGTTTCGCTGTCTCAATTTTTGCATGTCTATAATCTTCATCATTGTGATAACACATCTTGCTGTTTTGTTTTGCTCTCTCAATTATTACTTCTCGATACGCCTGGTCGGTTCAATACCTTTGTTTTGCTCTCTCAATTATTACTTCTCGATACGCCTGGTCGGTTGAATACCTTTGCTTTTTTCTTTTCAAGATACTATCTCTGTTGTTTGTGTAGTACTGTTTTTTCAACTTGCGTGCAGCTTGCTTGATTGAAACCATTATGTAATTATGAATGAGAACATTTACAGTTCTGACGCTTCTTATACAGTAATTATGACGTCACGGCGCAATGATTTTATTGACGTCATAGCGCAATGATATTATTTCATGACGTCTTCAGAAACAACAATATAATTCCGTGTTTTTCTATTCACGTCATAGCTCTAATATAAAACTATGATGACATTCATTATTTATGTAGTAGGGTTTCAGACAAGGTAATTCTAATGATGTACTTGTGTTTTGATCTGACACTATTTTTAGGAGTTTTGTTATATTTCTTAGCATTGGACTGATCGTCTCTCACTAGGTTGCTAGCTACTGCTGCAACCCAAATTCACATATATATTTATTTATGAGAGGCAGCCTGGCCGAGTGGTCCAAGGCACTGATGTTAGCCACCAGTCTCTTCGGAGGCGTGGGTTCAAATCTTACCGCTGATATACGATTATGTTTGAAAGACTGCAGTGTGAAAAGACATCGAAAATGCAGTTTTTGGTGGAAAAATTCATTCTCCTTTAGAAAAAATTTATTTTAGTTACAAAAGGTTTTTAACCCAATTAATTTCCTTTAAAATTAGCTATTGAACAACTATCTACGATGTTCCAGTGCCAAGCTATCTCTGGATACAAAAAAAGAAAAGAAAAAAAAATATCCCGTTTGGGGAGAATAACGTGGTTAAAGTCAATTTTCTCGATTTTCAAGCCAATATATTTCCCTTGCTGTTCAAGCCAAGGGACAGAAAGTTTCCTATACAGGGGTTTCGGACAAGGCGGTTCTAATGGTGTACTTTTTGTTTTGATCTGACTCCTTCTTTAGGAGCTATGGTTTTTATATTTCTTAACATTGGACGTGATCGTCTCTTACTAGGTTGCTAGCTACCACTGCAACCCGGATGTTGTTCAATAATTAAATATCTTTGAACAAACAACACTACGAAAAGACATTAAATTGCTTAAAGAGCAAAAAACTGGTAATTGTAAAAATATTTGTGTATGTTTTAACAAGGGATTAGAACAATTCAAAAACCTTAAAAAATAAAACTGACAGTTTGAAGCGTAGTAGAAACCGTTAGAAATTGGACTTGCAGCGCAAAAATATTTGTATACATTTTAACAAGGGATCACGGTAATTTAAAAACCTTAAAAAAGAAAAAAAAAGTTTGAAGCTTAGTAGATAGTGAGGGCGTCAAGCCAGGCTATCTGGCTTATTTCCAGTCGAGGGTACGACGGAAAAAGGTTTTTATGAAAATTACGTCATAGGTAGACTGAAAAACGCCAAAGCCGAATATGTAAACGGCACTTTCGTATGAGTCGTCAAACCAGAGATTCCTAAATTTAACCGAAAAGTTTCCGGAAAGTGACATCTATCGATGTGCTATGAGCTGAAACCGTTACAAAGAAGAAACAGAAGAATGAATACATATTGTTAATGCTATAGCAACATCAGCAACATTTTAAGAAATTTAAAAATAAATTTCTTGTTAATTATTGTCTCAATTTATCAGTAGTGTACAGAATCAATCGTGCTCAAAACCCTCCTCCGGGCCATACTGTAGTGTTTTTTCCGTGGATGGTCAAGGTTTCATCACAGTAGAGTGCAAATGTTCTGATATCATAGTGGTATGATTTTGTAATTTACCTTAAACCTTATTCCAGCAGGCAATGGAAAAAAATCCCCCAAAAAAAGTCCCCCCAGATCCCCCTTCCACTACTCACGACATGGATCTATTGTTTCCCCATCCTGGCTGTTCCTGCTCTCAATCACGCAGTTCACAAGAAAGCTAAAATTCTTAGAATGAGACGATTATCTGTTTTGGAGAGAATGTTACCATATATTATAATGGATTTCATGTGGTCCTTACTAGTAGATCCAAAAAAAGGAAAAAAAACGTACCCACTCAACAGTATTTTCCCTCCCCCTGTCCAAGTTTCTCGTTCCCAAAACTTAGCCATTTACCTCAAAATTACCCCTAATATCCCCATTGAAATAAGAAAGATTACTACAATAAGGGTTGCACTTTTCAAAATGTTAAAATCAATGTTTTCTCTTAACATTCACCGGGATGGAACTTTGCTAATAGCTGTCCAAGATCAGAAATCAGCAGATATAATACTTAATCTAAAGTCTCTGCTGAATACCCCAATTAATTCATCTAAATGGAACCCAAAACAATCCCCAACAAAAATAGTAGTATATAATGTTCCCATAGAAATACCAATTCAGGAGTTAAAAGAAGGGCACTCAGGTAGGGCTGGTAACGCAATCTTGTAGAAGATGTCACTCAACTGGGTAAACCCAACTCTAATGGATTAAAAACAAGTAGATCTTTCTTATTTACACTGAAGGAAAAAATTAATATCCCAGAAAAGTTATTCCTATTTGTCAAACCGCACAAGGAATACAAGCCAAAGCCTATCCAGTGTCAGAAGTGTCTCAAACTGGGACACACAACAAATAAATGCAATGAAATTCTCCTAGCCTGTATTAATTGTAAAGGGTCCCATCCTAAAGAGTTGACAACTTGCAACAACACTCAGCCTACATGTATCAATTGTAAAGGCCCACATGAATCCACCAATAAATCACAATGCCCTTTATCACAATGCATATAAGAAAAGAGCACTAGCACTCCAAATAGCAACAGAGAAGGCCATTTCATACCATTTTGCAGCTATGGAAGCAAATGCTGCCCAATCACACCAAATAAAACCCATATTGAAATCAAATAAAACTCTCAATTTAAAAACCCCCAATACATCAAGTACTCCTTACAAAACACCATCCATCAAGCCCCCTAGCTCACATCTCTATCAGAAAGAATCACCAAGCCAACAAGCCTCCTTGCCTAGTGAGATGAGGTCGGCCTGGCACCCCCTCCCAACAAGAAACAAACCAGAAACACTACCAGGAATTAATCCTTTAACTGACAAACTGGATGCACAACCAAACATGCAAACCCCAAATATATGCTTATTCATTCTAAACTGCAATGCAGTTCAGGCCATGAATATACAACAACAACAGAAAACAAAAATCATTGCTGAATTGGCAAAAATCTACATCCATAATCATATGCTCATTCAAGCAAAAAAAGATCTTG
The DNA here is from genome assembly GCF_049724085.1 of Artemia sp. Qi Xiang Cuo. NCBI lineage: Eukaryota > Metazoa > Arthropoda > Branchiopoda > Anostraca > Artemiidae > Artemia > Artemia sp. Qi Xiang Cuo. Next base: position 71,842,813 of record NC_142794.1, on the reverse strand, counting down.
CTTTACTATTAACAAAGCTGAAAATTGATACACAGTCATATGAAAAATAAATCAACAACACAACACATATCAAAACTCCAGTGGAACATAAGATCACTTACAGAAAATAAGTTAAGTGAATTAATATCTTTTATGAATAATAATTCCATCAATATTGCTTGCCTTCAGGAAACTCATTTAACCCAAAATCAACAAATTAAGTCTCTGGGATACACTATCCTGAGAAAGCTTTAATAGTTAAAAATAATATAAAATTCTGTGGTATCAGTGTTTGGCTGAATAATACAAAAACTTACATATTAAGCTATTATAACCCTAATGGCCAAACTACAGATGCCATGGATTTCTTCAGCTATATAAATAATTCTTATATGTTGAAAAAGATCATTATTTGTGGAGACTTTAATGCCCACAGCCTTTTGTGGGGGTATAAACCAGCAAATAAAGCTGGTAAGTTCATTGAACGTAGGATTTCAAATAATAATGAACTAGCTGTTGCCAACCCTCCAAACCTGAACACATATTTCAACCCCAAAAGTGGCAGTTTCACTACAATTGACCTACAAATTGTGTCTGGTGGTAGCGAACGGTGAACAGTTGTATCATTTTCTGTGAGAACTGTTCAATGGATTCAGCCAAATCATCATTAATTAGCCACGAGTTCGATTCAATACTATTGAAAACATCAAGTCCCCGTATGAATTTTATCGGTAGGGTTGTGGCAATAGCTTTTATTTGATTGTAGGACTCCTACCAAATACAGTAACAGTAGTAGATTTTTTTCGGCTTTTCCAAAAACATTTTCTGACAATTTTGAATTATTTTAGCTAAAAGTGTTGTTTTCCCCGACATTAATGAACCACATAGAAACGATCTGAAGGGGATTTTAATTAGATTCATGCTGCTGCTGTTGTTGACAAAAGTTGAACTATAAATAATTGTAGATCATACGTGTCCAGTGAGTAAGTAGTAGTAGTAATTTTCCCATTGATCTATCTACGTCAACAAGAGCAACAAAAAAAAAACAATATTTCAGGGTCATTTATTTGCAACATGAAAACTCTATTTGTTCAACATGAACAACAACGACAACATAAGAATAACACTTGTTCAATAAGCACAACAATGACACTTGTTCAACATAAAAACTCTATTAGTTCAACATGAACAACATAAAAATGACACTTTATGTACAACATAAAAAAACACTTTTGTATATGAACACGAACAACAACACTTATTGTCTTAAAAAACACCTCTTGTCCAGCAAGAACACTTTATGTACATTAGTAGTGTAGCAAACTTTTCTGTACAACAACACTTGAAAAAACAATAAAAAACACTTGGAACATGAACGAGCTCAGTTGAAAATTCTGAATTTAAATAGAGGAACCCCCCCTCCCCCCACCCCCCGGGTGCGCCGGGCCGCCGGCCGGCGGCGGCCGGGACCCTCCCCCCCCCCGGGCGGGCCGCGGGCGGGCCACCCCACCCCCCGGGCGCGGCCGCGGGCGGAACTCCCCATCCCCCGGGCGCCACGGGGGCGAAACAGTATACAATAGTTGTCGTCACTGCGGCAGGTTAGGTTAGGTTGGGTCAGTGGTGGTGGTTAAGGTGAGATTGGGTTAGTTAATCAAACAGTTCGTGGTACCGAACTGTATGTAAGGAGCGACCCGGCTCAATGGTAACCGAAACTCTAGAAAACGGTATTTTGATACAAATAGATACATCAAAAAAATCAAATTTTAATGCTGATTTCAAATATATAAGTTTCATTAAGTTTAATTGGACCCATCAAAAGTTAGGCGCCTGAGAAAATTTGGCTGATTTTCGAAAAAAGGAGGAAAGACCCCCTAAAAGCTATAGAACCTTAATGAAAATCACACCATCATATTACGCGTATCAGAAAACCCTACTGTAGAGGTTTCAAGCTCCTATCTACAAAAAAGTGGAATTTTGCATTTTTTGCCAGAAGATAGATCACGGGTGCGTGTTTATTTGTTTTTTTGTTTTTTTCCCCAGGGTTGATCATATCGTACCAGTTGTCCTAGAATATTGTGGGAGGGCTCATTGGAATGGAAATTAAAAGTTCTAGTGCCCTTTTTAAGTGACCAAAAAAAATGGAGGGCAACTAGGCCCCCTCCCACGCTCATTTTTTTCCCAAAGTCTACTGATCAAAATTTTGAGATAGCCGTTTTGTTCAGCATGTTCGAAAATATAATAAGTATGTCTTTTAGGATGACTTAATCCCCCGAAATTCCCGGGGTGAGGGCTGAAAGTTATGAACTTTACCCAATGTTAACATATAGTATTGGTTATTTGGAAGTATACAGACGTTTTCAGGGGAGATTTTTCCTGGTAGTGGGGGGGAGGGGTGGGTCAGGGGTTATGTGGGAGGATCTTTCCATGAAGGAAGTTTTCATGGGGGAAGGGACATTGCTTTGAAGGGGACGCCGGACTTCCCAGCATTATTTAAAAAAAGATCAGAAATTTAATATAAAAAAACAAGTATTTCAACTGCAATAGCAGCAACATCGAAACTTCAAACGAACAGAAAATATTACATATATGGGTTCACCCCGTAGTCAATACCTCGCTCTGTCAGCCAAAGATTTTTTAGTACTTTCATAAGAGCTATTTATTCCAATTACCGTCCTTTGTGATTAAGCGGTCATTTTTAAATTGGAACAAAATTTGAATTTTCGCTTACAGAGCAAGGTCTTGACTAGGGGGCGAATCCCCTAATAAACAAATTAAACATATATGAATATAGAAGTTCGTTACGTAGGTTAATTCGTAAGTTACGTATATTTATTACTAATAAAAACGTTCGTAAATATAATTAAACAAGTTTCGAGAAAGCCATTTAACTAAATAAAAGTAAATTAATATGAAAATTTTGTTTTAATTATTCATGTACGGTGAGCCAAGATCAAAACCTGCATTTATCCAAAAATGTTCAAAAATTAAATAAAAAAACAAGTTTTTTTAACTGAAAGTAAGGAGCGACATTAAAACTTAAAACGAAGAGAAATTATTTCATATATGACACGGTCTGTCCCCTCCTCAATGTCTCACTCTTTACACGAAAGTTTTTTATTGTTAAAAAAATAGAGTTGTGAGAAAGTCAAACTTTAGCGTAAAGAGCACTGCGTTGGGGAGGGGACAGCCCCTTTCATATACGGAATAATTTCTGTTCGTTTAAGTTTTAATGTCGCTCCTTACTTTCAGTTAAAAAAACTTGTTTTTTTTAGTTAATTTATGAAAGGTTGGTGGTTAGTTGGTTAGGTTAATTTATCCAGACCAAGTTGATTTCGATAGTCTATGCATTCAACTTAGTCTGAAATAAGGTAGTGACCATGTGGTAGCACACTCACAGCATTCTCGAACACATACACTTTGTCAGATACACACGACGTTGCATTTTTTTACACTCTCACGGTATAATTTCTATACTGTAGAGAGCAAATTGCAAGCACTTGTGCTCTCGGCACTAGGCTACTTCCTACACAGTCTCTTTACACGTTGAACATGAGCACAGTCTCTGTGCTCATGTTGAAATTGCTCTTTACAAAATTTGTAGGCACCCCTTTACACGCCTGCTTTTCATCCCCACTATGTGTTTCAACGCAATAAACTTTAGGACCCCCCTGGATATCAAATCACTCCTCGTCTCTGATTTTAACATTAATAGTTGGTTGGGGGCTTGACGTTTCACCAGCTCGGGGTAGAGGGACGGATTCCAGTTGGTGAAATCCATCCGCGAGCTGATATGGTCCCCTTTTTCTAGATCACCCAATAAATCATCGGTTTTTACCCTTAACAGCAGAGAATCTGGATCCCCATAGTAAACTGGAACCTCTCCCTCCCGTGGCCATTGCACCTTGCACATATTGTAAAAAAAAGACAACATGAGCTTTTTGGAAATTTCTAGTACTGAACTACCTTCTGCTATATTCTTATTCAGTACCATATTTCGCTTTTTCCTGTGTAGAAGAACCATGCCAGCCTCTATGCTCGTGAACGATGTAAAATTGGGATCAGCAATAATTCTTGCACACTCTAGATGATCAGTCACAACGTCGCAGCGATCTCTGTTACGTACGCTTTCACACCTTTTGCCAAACACTGAATTTAGGATGAGTTTGTACATTTCCTTCTCTACCCTGGAGTTTGCCCTAGAGCGTTTATCAACAAAAGTGTCGATAAACGTCTTCAAATATGGTTTCTGATAGAACTGCAGGACCCTATGTATTTTGGTGATCTTGAAACCATTGTTCACCATCCAGTGCGAAAGCACATGGTGAACAACGACATTCTCCTTAGGGTCCAAATCAGCAATCAGTTTTTGCTTAGAAGGAGTCCAGTGCATCCCCATATCCTCGACCAATGATCGATTGTAGGGGCTCAGTGAGTCCCAGCTCACGGGTCGATTGATACAGGGAAAAACAAAATCTCTGACTGAATCGTGAAGCGCCAGTGGAATGTGCCCGTCAATTTCAAAGAACCATCCTTGTGACCCATTGTCCTCGACGGTGGTAATGTCGGGGAACTCACAAGGATTCTCAAGCCATTGATAGTTCCCACACGGCAAAGAGTAGTGTGACATTGCTGAGGGGTACAATGAATTCATGTCCAAGAACACTGTATTTGACTTTGCACCGGTGTTGCTATTTTTTGCGCTTTGATCGGTCGATAAGACACAGTACTCATAAAATATATAGTCACCCCGCAGTAAACGCGATACAAAAAGGTGTTGATATATATCGTTGAGTAAACCTATTTCCTCACTAATACTTTTTGAAATCAAATCCATCAACAAACGTGGTGTGGAAAAATAATAGCCTAAATCTAACCCGAACTCTGGATAGATTCGGTCTGTGTTCTTACAGACTATATCTAACAGTGCTAAAACGTGACTGATTAAATACATTCTGCACTACTCCTAGCCATTTTCATATTTCTTCCGATTACTAACTGTCTCGTCAAACCCTGAGTCGCCAACTGTGCTATCAATGCTGATCAACGAATTGTAAAAGTCTTTAAGTGGAGGTAGTTTTACATCATTTAAGTTAGTATTAGAACAGCAATAATTGTAGTTATATACACCTTTGCAGGTCAATAGGTCATACACTTCACAGTCTGGAAAGTGCTGTTTAAGCAAAGAAAGGCTATCAAAATTGTCGCTTTTCTGCACTTGAGTCAATTGACTCAATACCTTGGGAAAAAAACTAAATGAATCTAAGAGCCTGATTTTATTCCAACACATCTGCCCATTATTCACTGACTGTAATTTCAGCTCGAGAAGCAACAACTTCTCGGCCGATTTGGGAATAATGTTATAGGTAAATGAATTATTTACCCATGGACTGTCTACTCCCCCTCCCTCCCTGTGCATACGTGCCAGTGCCGGTAAAATAAATTTTAAATCATAATTTGCATTGTGAATAAAAACTGGGATAAAAAACTGCTGGCTAACATTTAAGTTACACGATTGATGCGCTACCCCTCTAAAATTACTACCCCCAGAGGATATTTCCTGCCACAAGTGATTATGACCTCTGACTTTCCCCCTCCTCCCTCTTTTTCCTTTAGTCCCTTTATCCCCCTCTACAAATTCCCCCTTACAAACCCAACATATTTTTTTGATTTTTAATCGCGAGACGATCCTCTGCAGACAACACCATAGGATAATGCGTATTTCTCAAACGAGAAATAGTGCCATTAGCTGTGCCAATTAGTCTAGTCAGTGGCTTCATCATGAGCTTCCCCTCATCCAATGTTTCTACTATTTCTAACAGCTGTATGGTGTTAGAACTGTTTCTTTGGGCAGGGGCATAGGAAACTGCAATAGCTTGGTGTTATTTGATTTGGTTTGTAAATCTAGGATCGTTCACCTCCACCAGCTTATCTTCACAATCCAAAGATATTTTGTTGCACTGGAGGAGGATGTTCTGGATATATTTGAATCGTATAATAGCCCTATCCCCTAAAACCGTTTCTACTGCTTGATAACACTACTGCCAGAAATGCCTCCTGTAATTCTGTGATTTTACATTACAATAGACCTGTGACAGGTATGTTGGACACTGGGAACATTCCCCCTTTGTCTTACCCGATCTCAGACCTTTCCGGCTTTCTGGACGACGATAAAAATGGCCAGGTGAGTCGGCTCAGAAATTAGATGGTGGTGTGCACAACAACCAAACCCAGCGTTTGACCAATTCAATTGACGGACCCTTTACAGGGAAAACCACCCCCTTCTTTTTAGAACGAACCCCATCTTCAAATTCAGTTTCAAACTGAACCACAGTAACGCCAATATTTAAATTGGCATTAACCCTTTCAAAAGTGTCAGCGGATCTTAGCGTTACTGGGTATTTCCTTCTAAACAGGTGAAATCTACAATGGAGAAATTGGACCCGTCCTCCCCATGTATAGCCCAATCACCTAAATTAATCTTTTTAGCGTCACTTGCTAGAGGCTCGAATACTGATATGAGGAAGGCATACTTGAAATGTTATTGACCTGTTTCAAAACAGATCCACTAGACACCTTGACAACCATCTAGATATGGATTATGATTTAAAACTATTGACCTCCCAGACCCTGCCCCCCTCTTAAAATAAAATCTTTCTTAAATTTACAAATATTAACACTTAAATTTTCAACACAAAGAACTACAGTGCCGCTCCCATTTTCATTATAATTCTCAAGATGCGTAATAATATGACCTATCCACTCGCAAAAGGCACCCTCAAAATTTTCTAAATTCGGATAGATCAAACGCATCTCGGAGTGTACATAATGGTGGTAAACTTTACTTTTTCCCTCATTTAAATAGAACACCTTTAAAACAATAGAAACCTTAATTGAATCCCTCCTCCCTAACCATACCTGGATTTGGTTCTCCAGCAGTGCGTGAATTCTATCTACATAGTCATGCACAATTTCTAAGGGATCAAACACAAAAATACCACACAAAAGCGAATTAAATGGGTAACCAAAAGTTGTAGGGTAGACAACTATTGCATTTCAAATTGTATTTGATAACTGAAATTCCGGAAAAGTCGTAATTTGGACATTAACCCCCTCCGCACCCACCCCCGCGTGGATATTATCAACACCCCCTCCCCCTCCACATTGTTCAATATTTGGGGTATGGGAATCCACTTCATTCGATTGAAGTGGAAGTATGTAATCAGTGGGGGGAGGATTCCCTGTTAATTCCCGGGTAAAATCATCCAAAAGCTGCAATGTGTTTGGACTCAACAAAGGTAAGTCCCCCTGCCCAACTGCGCTATAATCAACATTTAAAAAATCAGTTAAAAACTCATCAATATAATCCAATATTTCAAGTGAATTACCACTCCATGGTAAATTCTTGGAGAGCTCCATATGTGTGTCCTCTCCTTCACCAACTGACGAGCAGGGAGGAGATGGCGAGCATGGGACCAATGCAACCTATAAATAAAAAATAGCTTATTTTCAAAGTGTTCAAAACACACCTACTGTTTTTAAATTGAATTATTATTTAAAATGTGCTTAGTAGCATTTAATTCCCTACTCTATCGATATTCTGAAAGTTCCAACTTAACGAAAATCTAAAACGCTTTACATAGAAGGCAATACTTAACGAAAATCTAAAACGCATTACATAGAAGGCAATTTTATTTTGTTCAAACAACCCCCCCCCCATCAATTTCCACTATTTAATGCCCCCCTCCGAGCAGCCCAGCGGGCCACCGCGGCGCTTTCCGCCATCGCAGCGCTTCCCGGACCCCGTGACGGAGGTGCTTCCCGACCCACATCGCTTCCCGGGTCCCGCGGCGCAAAAAGCTATCTTTTTCTTATCCAGCCCCATACTTTTCACGTGAAGAAACAGATTTGTTTTTTCACTTTAAAATGATGGTGATGGAATTGAGGCATATCCCCTCCCCCTTCCCCCCCCCCTTTTTACATAATGTCCTAAAAAAATATTGTTAGACCATAATTTTGGAAATATGTCGTTTCTCTACTTCCTTACAGGTTGTGAAGTCATGAACTTAATTATTGTAATGTCGTCTGCTATTTACAAGATATTATGGAAAATAAAATTAAATGGGGACCATTAACTTTTATCGAAGGTCTCCCCAAAATCTTGGGAAGTTGTAAGGTTGAAAACTGTCAAAATTATTATGCAAATTAGAATCCCTATGTACAATAGAGAGATGGTATAATCTCTGTGATTTAAATTCAGTGGGGGAAAACATCTTTTAAACTATATGAAATAATTTTACATTTTTGAAAAAAAAAGCGAAAAGAAAAGTCCTAAAAGATGAAAGAAAAGGTAGAAACTAATCAGCTTTTGAAAAAAAAAACGTGGTCTTTACTTGATAGCCTATCCCTTTCCGATAGAGAATTGTGTTTAAATAAAAAGTAGTTTATAACGTAAAGAATTTTCTATGAGGAAATATGATCAGAATATAGTGCCCTTTTCGGCTTCACTACGAGAATTCAGCAGACTGAATGTATACGATAATTGATCTGATTTAAAAGGGGAAACAATGTCCTTTAATATCTCTGACACACTTTTACTGTGATGAAATGAATCGATTGTTGGAAGACAATCCTTAAAACTATAATATTCTAGCGAAAATAGCATTTTGAGATAAAAAGGCTCTCTAACAGTAATTGACTAGAAATTAGCTAAAAATACTATTAAGAGATTGAAAAATAACAACAGTTTATGGCCTACAGTGGGGGAACAGAGAAAATTGGAAAGATTAGAAAAAAAGAGTGGTTTTCTTTGACAAAGCAAAACAAAACAAAAAATTACATTATATTTAGATATATCTCTCTCAGGGAGGGGGGAGCAGAGAAATTTAAAACAATGGATGGGGGGCGGGGGTATAATATTTTAATATCTCTGAGACACTTTTACTGCGCGATGAAAAATGGCTATGTTTAGATATTTCTATAGGTTAGGTAAGAAAAAATGCTCTCATTTGCAAATTCCGGCTGTATTTGAGTGCCCGAAGGCCTAGGCGAAGCATGCTGTACCTCCTGACCTTGTGTTGGTGGGGTAGCTCTTGAAGGTCCATGGAGAGTGGATGGGCCGACGGCGTTACGTTCTAGTGCAGATTGGGCTGCGGCTTGTGCAGCAGGGCCAGTGATGGCACGGACTTGCACCGATGAGACGGCGGGGATCTCCATATTATGAAAGTTGCCCATTCTCTTTTTGGTTTTCGACCATACTGCATATGGGCTGCCTCACCCTCTCTTGCTCTCTTCGATGGAGGGGGAACACATTCTTCACTATTGTCCTTAAAAGAAGAAAAAATTTAGTATGGAAATAATTTCCCCCTTTTTTAAAGAAGGAAAATTAGTACTCATAACCTAACCATAATTTTGTGTAGAAAGCATTTATCACTAAGAAGCCCCCTCCCCCTAAGCCAAAAGCAAAGCAAAAGGTAAAATTTGCGAGAAATGCCCCATATTTTTACCTTTCTGAGAATTTTTTTTTTAATGTTTCCCGTAAATAGGCTTTTAAATAGAAAAAGATTGTTAGCCTAGCAGGTTATAGGCCTAAATTATAATCTTGATGTAAATGGTATCTATGCACTATACATAATAAAGCAATTTTTTTTCTTAGAAACCCTCGGTCCTCTTACTGCCCTAACGCAAAGAAACAGTTTTGTTTTTTCACTTTACAATGATGGCGATAGAATTGAGGCATGTCCCCCTCCCCCCCCTTTCAGCAGTGTCCTAAATATTGTGTTAGACCTTAATTTGAAAATAACTCGTTTCACTTCTCCAAATACAGATTGCGTAGGCCTGCGCTTAATTATTGCAATTGTCTGAAAGTGTTTTAATTTGATGGAGAAAAACAATCCCTTTGGCTAAGCCGCAAACGTAAATACACAGGAAAAGGGGTGACAAAACTAATTATAAGCTTGCGCGGAGAGCTTTATGTCAAAACATAGCGACATAATGCCTAAGAATTGACAGAAGTCAGTGGTCGATTTAGATCACAATACAGAAAAGCAAGAATTTATCGAAAAGAGAATTATTCCATTTGCAAAAATTATCATTGTAAAAACATTGGGGGGTTGTGAGGGGGTTTATGTAGTAAAAAGAACATATTTTATGTTTTCTAGCAAGTATAAAGATAGCATGGTGGAGTTTTTACTGGAGTGGGAGGGGGATTTACTTAAATATACTGAAGGGTGACCAAGGAAAATAATTTTATTTTGAAAATAAAAAATGAAAATGTACTCACATTGTTAATCATTGTAGACAAAGTTTCCTTATCAATAATTTCATGTGTTCTATCCATTGTGTCACAATACTTTCTGATAATTTAATCACAATGCATGCCCGTTATATACGAAATCCCAAGGGCGAATTGTTATGTAATGGGCAAAACCATATATAAGCGAGCCTCTGATTGGTCTAGGAGGATATATAAGTGAGTCTCTGATTGGTTAAGAAGGAAACACATGATCTTGCTTCCTATTCCTGGATCTTAACATTCGCCTAGAGCGTGCACTTGGCCAAACAACAACAACAAATAAATCGACCTTGGAAATTTAGTTCCCAATCGATTACGCAATCATTCTCCCTGGGGATTCCATACTCATATATGGTACCCCCGTCAGGACTGACAGCACAGGTGTTCTCCCTAGGGACTCTATGCCCATATATGGTGTTTTCGTCGGAGTCAATAAAGCCTTATTACTAGTGTCTGGCTCAAAGGTATAATCTCCAGAACTTTCAAGTGCGTGGAACGAAATTTCTATCTCAAAATTTTGATTGGATATTTTCGAGGAAATGGTGGGCGTGAAAAGGGTGTCACGAGCCCTTTGAATTTCCAATTGAATGAGACTTTTTCGAAGTTTCTGCGACAACACTTTCTATAAGAACCTTAAATGGTCCCAGGGCACAACTTACAACCCTGGCCCTAAGGGCTGTGTGGGAGTTTCCTCCTCAAAAACCTATTTTCTATGTGAAAACCAACTACGCAGAACAAAATGGCTATCTCAAAGTTTTCATTGGACGTGTTTCAGGAAATGGAGGGCGCGGAAGGGGCGTTAGTTGCTTTCTGATCACTTTCGACTATTAAAAAGGGCACAAACCGCTCCAATTTCCAGTTGAATGAGCCTTTTTTGAAGTTTCTACAATAACATCTTCGATACGAAGTGCCCTGGTCTAAAGGAAAAAAAATAATAAATAATACACTTTGCCAACATCGTTCTTATTTGCCCACAGAGTATAACCTAAAATCCTTGCCACTAGGGTTGTGGGGGAGTGTCGTCCTCAAAAACATATCTTCTATCTTGAAATTAACTACGCTGAACCACATTGTTATCTGAAAATTTTGATTGGATGTGTTTGAGGAAATGATCTTTGCTCTTCAATTTCATTTCATTCTTCACTCAGACTCTCGTGGTCACTTGTTTTCTAACTGCAATTGTTTTTGCTCTTTATTTTCATTTTTGACACGTTTTGATATTCGCTGTTTCATATCTTCTAACCACATTTGTCTTTGTTCTTCATTTTGGATTTTGATTAATAAATACATTCTAAGACCACGCTGCCTATACATGTAGTATGAAGCAAAGAAAACAGATCTTTTAATATAATAACTTACATATAGCCAGTTTTTACATATAGCATTTGGTCTTTTCATATAATAACTACAGATTTTCACCAATCTTTACACATTTCACAGAGGCCTTTCCGAAACGTTTTCCATTTAGCGAAAACTCTGCTACTGGAAAACATTTTTAAATTGGAGTTTTAACATTTTCAACAAACACGGATTTTTCTTCCAGGATTTTGTCCTGGTCCTACTTTGGAAAATCTACCCTCAAAGGTTTTCACATCCAAGGAGCTAAGTATTCTATCAAAAGGACCTAAATTTGCAATGGCTCAGACACATGTAAATATATCAGAAATTATTACGGGTGTGGAATCTAGCATTTTTAGCTCTCATGGTGAGGCATAAAATCCACACCTACTCAGAGGAGAAACTGTAAAGAGTATTCTTAATTATAAGCCCTCTTCGTCACTTTTAACTCAATCAAAGGAAGAAATCAAAATTCTCCGAAACTTGAAAACAGATAAAAATGCGGTAATTATAAAAGCTGACATAGGAAACACATTTGTGATTAATACAATATAGTAAATGCCATTTTTATAGATAAAAAGACTTACAAAGAAATAAAAATTGATCCTGCAGATAAATATACACAGCCATTGAGAAAAGAATTAGAAGTTTTAAAAGACAATAGTCTAATTACCCCTCAAATGCACAGAAAATCGTACCCCAAAGGTTGTTCAGTCCCAAAATGTATGGTCTACCTAAAATCCATGAGAAAGATACTCCGTTACGTCCTATCACAGCATATTATAGTTCTCCAGCTACAAATTTAGGAAAGTTCTTAGCCATCATTTTCTAGCCTCTCTTAAGGACACAGAAATCTTATACGATAACTTCCATAGATCTTGTTGAAAAGTTGAAAAATCAAAGTATGACAGAAAAAACTATCCTATCTAGTTCTGCTGCAGTTTCCTTGTACACTTCATGTTATGTCCAAAAATGTGAACAGACTTACAAAGAATATTACAGCAAAATTCTCCTTGGTCAGATTATAAAACTTTGGAAATTTTTCCAAGAAAAATTCTTCCTTCAGATTATGGGTCTACCGATTGGAACCGTTTTTTTCCTTATTTGACAATTTTATATATAGATTTAATAGAACAGTCTGCTTTGAATAGTAAAAAAACTCTTTCTGGTTTAGTTTTGCTAATGATCTTCTGATATCATTCTATATCATTACAAAATGATATAAAAAATAACATTAATCCAAGTGGCTGCATAAAAGCACTTGATACTGGGTGACCACATATATAACAAGCAAACAAAATTCTTAACAAATGAACACAACAAACCAAAAAAGTGGATTAAAAGATACTAAATAAACAACCAAATTATGACCAATATCTAATCATAAGAAAATCCAAGACCAAAATCTATGATCTATGATCCAAGACCCAAAATAAAAATTTTCATTTTTCTCTTAAATAAGCCAATGTGCTCTTTCACCTGAAAGTTCTCTGGAAGAGAATTCCAAACCTTAGGACCTATATATCTGAGAGAAATGCCCGCTCTAGTTCTATTTCTGCATTTAGTGACTACATTATCGGCAATGCAGGTACCCCAACTATGAAGTGATTTATTTTCTCTTTAATGAACATTAAATACCTCGGGACTGATACAATTCCAACACTGATACGAGAATATTTCTGCTTGGTAGTCACAAAATTGCCTGACAGTAAGCACTTTAAGTTTATTATGACATGCCTCAGTGCCATTGAATTTTTATAAGTATCCACCAACAAGTAGTATAGCTTTGTTTTGAAGTATTTATGCTCGTTTAAAATTTGCATTAAAATTGCTTAGCCACAACACACATCCATACAAAATGTAAGGGTGGACTAAAGCATTATATAAAAGTAGTAAAATTTTTGGTGGTAAAAAATTCTTAAAATGCAGAATTGCTCCAAACTCCTTGTGTGATTTTCGTTTGCAGCAACATCACTATGTCGTTTCCATGAAAGATTATAATTCACGTAGAAACCAAGGTATCACTTTTCGTACACTTGTTTCAGTGGCTCCATGGCAAACAAAATTTTTTCATTAATGTCCTGGGGTTCACCTACTCTTGAATATGAAATAAAACTAGTTTTTGCAATATAAATAGAGAGTAAGCTTAAACTAGTAAAAAGATGAAAACTTTTAAAACGTGATTAGCCTTCAAAATCAAAGTATTTAAACACCGACTAGAAAATGTTAATTCAGTGTTATTAACAAATGAGATGAGACAAGATCCAGGCAGATAAAACATCATCGTATTGACATATACCAAATACAGTAATGGACCAAGCACCAAGCCTTGTGGGACCCCACAAGCTATCCTGAAAACAGGAGAAACAAAATTAGTTTTTGAAGCAAAATTATCTTAATAAAGGAAAGCAAAATTGAAAATTCTTAATTAATAAGAGATTATGACACTGAAAATTGGCAATGCTTGCCATTTTATTAAAGAAAACAGCAATTTAAGCTCAAAGGATCTTATTCGTGTTTTAAATTGTAGAGTATTCGTCCCTAATAACAGATAAAATCCCTACATGATTAATGAGTATTGAAGATTATTTGCATGGTGATACTCACAATTACACAGCATTAAATACCGGTTGTTACGTTAAAAGTGAATGAATCTTTCAATCAGGAAGAAGATATTTTGCATTCTTAAAAACTGAATTTTTTTCTAACTTTTCGGGTAAAGTCCTTTAGATCAATGCGGTTGTGGTAAATTAAAGGGTGACATGTGCCCTTTTTATGACTTTTTAGGAAAGCCAAAAAACGGATAAAAGTTTGTCTATGGCGTATGTCTCTTTTTTATCTTCAAAGTTTATCTACATTCAAAAGTGGGGATGCTACCATTTCATCTAACATTCACAAGCATTAAACGTCATTTCGTGGACAGGGAAAATCTGTCACAATTGCTACCCGTCAGAACGTCGACAAAATCCGTCAGGATGTCGACAAAAAAATTACAAGTATACAATAGTAATAAATACATTATAGTTTAGAAGCAAATTTCGGCTATATATTAGCACATCAGAAGGGTGGGGGTAAAGCATAGCATGCATTAAATACGTAACCTAACCTAAGTACCCTTTCCCCTCTAGACCCCAAAAAACTCAAGTTTTAAAATTTAAGATGTAATGACAGATTTTGTCGATGTCCTAACGTCTCGATGTTATGACTGGTAGCGATTCTGACTGTCGATGTCCAAACGTGTCGATGTTATGACTGTCAATGTCCTGACGGGTAGTGGTTCTGACAGATTTTTTGTTTATGTTATGACGGATTTTGTCAATGTCCTGACGGAAGTGGTCCTTACGTGTCGATGTACTGACGTCTTCCCCCAAAATTGGAGTATATTTCTTTCCTCTTTTTCGCGACGACAGCACATACACAATTCAATTTCGACCAAACTGCAATATGTCCAATTTGAATTCTCATATCCATCGGCAGTGAGGTGGATTAAAAGTGGCGTATATCTCCATTTTATCTTCATAACAGTCCACGATGAGACAACACTGACAGTACTATTCGATTCCTCGGGCCATGTTTACCCTCGACACGTACATTTTTGGCTAAAACGGCTTAGTCACCCTTTTAATTACCACAACCGAATGTGGAGGTGGATATACACTTTATCTTCTATTCTTAGTCACCCTTTTAATTACCACAACCGAATGTGGAGGTGGATGGATACACTTTATCTTCTATTCTTTTGAAATCACACTTTAATACAGATGCAGGCCAGACGGTACGCAAACCAAGAGTAAAAAATGGCAGTTACCATAGACACTTATATGTCTTTATTTTATAAGTAATAATAATGAGAATTCCTTAGTGATATTAGTATAATTTCAAAGATAGTATAGAAGAAACTGAACGACGGAAGATCGACTTTTGGAATGGCTTTTTGTATTTTCAAGGTTTTTCTTTGTAGAAAATGTTCCAAAAAGAGTGTTAAAACGGCAAAAAAAGCACTTGGGTATATCGATCATTTGTCTTATTATAGATACGCTCATGTGTTAATAACTCGGAAACACACACATTTCTAGAAGGAAGCACTCTGGCAGCTTTACCATGAATTTTTGTTTAATGAATTTAAACAGAATATATTTAAGACAGTTTAAGGTATTAAGTTCAGCTCGCTTCATACCTAAGGTGGCTAACCTTTTACCAGTCTGAATCGTTTATTCGTTGTTATTTCTTCACTAGACCACACTTGACTTGAGCCTTTCCTTTTTTAGTTCTCTTCTTTTGTTTCTTCTTTTGAATCCGGATAATGTGACTTCTAGCCGCACAGATAGCAGCGCAAAACTTCAATAATTTTTAGTTACTAGACAATAGCACAATCGTAAGCGCTCAGTAAAAAAAAAAAAAAAAAAAAAAAAAAAAAAAAACACTATTAAACAAAGAAACACTTAAAAAATAGAACGAAAAGGGAAACAGGTCCGACAAAAACAGATAACCTGTTTCTGTTTTATGTTAGTTTTTTTACAAGTCAGTAGCTTCCTTTCATGAAGTTACTAACTTGCAGAAAAACTCTACATATCAGTGCCAATACTACTATTTACAGCAACTAAATTAATAACTAGTTAATGCTACTAAATCAACAAATATTAGTAATTTCCCCCCAGTTCCGGAGATCCATTATCTGCTTCATTTCCTTCTAGTAAAAAATCAAGAATGGTAAGGCAAACTAAAAAAGCAAATACTAAATAGATCAGTATCTACTATACTATTTCCAGTAGTTCAATTAATAAGTAGTCGTCACTACTAAGTGCATATGAAATCAATGAAATTTTTGGATGCTCTGGTAAAATTAATTCTAGTTACAGATATCTAAGTTTCTGCCAGTATTATTCGACAAAAAGAATTAACACTCTGACACAAAAAAATATGAATGTACCAATGACAGCGAAAATAAAATATGACTGCTTGAATTGGTTAAGTGGAAACTTACAGAGCCATATGTCTTAAAGAATTGGAAAAGAAAGCAAATTCAATTTGAATGAAAAAACCCTCCACAAGCAGTGTTACAGTTATTAGTTATAGCAGATATCAAACCGAAAAGAAAAAATGTGGACGAAAAATGAGCAAAATGTAAGCTGAAAACATACAGCACCAAATATATAAAATGTTCCAGTTTTCCTTTGACGGCACAGCTGTCTTTGAGAACCATAAATTTGCTAGTGATTCAACAAAATCACTCATTTTCAGGTTTCAACGAAAAATTGCCAACAAATATCTGATGCATCTCTAAAAACTTTATAATTTTGAAACAATCTGGCTTGTTTTATCTAACCTTTTTTTCACTTTGATGTCACCGGGTTAATAATTTTTCATTACTATACTGTATTTTATTGAAAAGAAGAAATGCAACAAAATACGCTAGGAGAATGTGTCCTCAATTTCGTTTCAATTTAAAATCAAAATAAAAATAAAATTCAGGTTACAGCAATAATTTAGCTCACGAGATGTAAGTTATATCGGATTATGGTTGTTGATTATTCAGCGGCACTCTCTCCGTTTTTTCACAATGGAGGGGATGGGGGAAATGCCTCTGTTATTGATCCAAATGACTTATTTCCACCCATATGAAGTGGCTGATAACCATGATTCATATAACTTTATAAGTCTTTATAACGTAATAATGTAGAACCCAAAAAATTTTTGATTTTGGGACAAAGAAGAGTAAGAGTTAAAATAGAAAGTTAAAAACCAAGTCAATCATCGAACAAATAACCAACATCAAAACAATTTACACAATGAAATGCATAAGATGCAGCAGAAAGAAAATTCTTAAGGAAAATTGTGACAAAAAAAACAACTGAAATAGAACAGTATCTTTTTTAATGAATAGAAATTATATGGTTTATCATATTGTATTGAAAGTTTTGTAAACAGAGGTATACCTTCTGAATAAAGAATTAAATTTTAGTCAAGATTGAAATTTAATATTTTGCCAAAAATTGTGGAAAATTTACCAAGCGAGTTAAAATCTTTCAATATTTTACCAGAATTCAAAAATTGTTGAAATTGCATAGTTTTGAAATTTATGAATTTGAGGTGATGTTTATTATTATTATTTTATAGGTATTATTATTTTAATTTGTTTTTACAACTGGCAGAGTGTTTTCGCAGAGATTGCGATGATTTTGTGGAGGTCGAAGGTCTGAAGCCGAATAAGCCAAGCTTCTTTCGTTTTTTTTATCTCATTCCTGGCTTATTTTACTAGGGTTTTGGCCTTCCTCTCTCTTTATTTTACTTGAATTGTTTTTCTGAATATTGCATCGCATTTAGTCCCTTCCGGGCCTCTGGATATTTACCTTTGGGCATTGATGTAATAGGTTTTATTAATGAATAAAAAATAAAATTTAAGAAAGCAGGATAAAACACCACAACTGGAAGATATCAACCAAAGAATCAAGCCTTTAGTGCAAATAAAGATCCATTCCAAGGTACAGATGAATAAAAAATCATACCTCTCAACAATCCAATGTGGTTTTTAACGGCTGGAAATAAAATGTTATTAGTTTAAACTAGTTTAATGTATCTGACGTATATTTTACTTCTTTGTAAATGGGCTGATTTCGATTTTTTTTTTTCGATTTATATGGCTCATAATCACTCGCATGGTTCCTTTTTATTCTATTGAAAATTCCCACTCCTAGCATGGATAGTTTAGCAGTTTTTTGTCACTAGAAAAGATACAAAAATTGCAATTCACATTTGAATCAAACAGTTCGTTGTAACGAACTGCAGGTAAGGAGCGACACGGCTCATTTGTAACCGAAACTCTACAAAAAATCATATCAATATTATATATCAAAAGGATCGGCTCAATATACTGGTTCCAAATATAAAATACAAATTAGGTTTAGTATTACAAATCAAAGGCTACGATTTCCGATTTACAAATTTAAGCTAAAGTTTGACTATTTGTCCCAATTTCTTAAGAACGACTCATGAAACACAAGGGCCGTTTAATTAGAATAAAATTTTTTTTAAATGCAAAAAAACTGTTGCGTCAAGAATAATGTATTGATGAGGGGGGGGGGGGGCATCACATACGGAAAATTTTTTGTTCCTTTCAAGTTTTAATGTTGCTCCTAACTTTCAGTAGAAAAACTCGTTTTTTTTTATTAAATGTTAATTCAGAGCCATAGGCATGATGTTGTACTTAATGGTACCTATGGTAAATGACTTTATACAAGCAGTTCATATATGCTTCGGATCAGAATTCAATTTTTTTTTTTTTTTTTTTTTTTTTTTTTTTTTTAGGTTTCAGATTAGTTCTTTTTTCCCTTTGATCACGAGGACGGTTTCACTTGACAAAACTGATTGTCTTCTATAAATAAAAGAAGGAAAAAAATCTTCCTATATTTAAATTCAAAAAGAGTGCGACCTTTTGTCCTATATCATTCATGTTGAAAATAAATTTAACTTGTCTGAAATAACTGTAATCTAAAGAATTGCGCTTCAATGAAAAGCTGTATGTGAAGTTTTCATTTCAAAATATGGGGAATGGTGAATGATAGATTAGATTTCATCATGGATTCCTTTTTATTCTTGCTGCGTTGGCCTCGTCAGCTTTTTTCTTCACCCGCTTTGACTTTCTCGTTTGAGCTCCTATCCTCCTGAAGGTTGTCCTCTTCATGGGAATCGCTTTCCAATTAATTGTCTATTCAGCTGGCACGTCTAACTCTGCTCTGCTTACCACCTCATCTAGCTGGGTTTGCTTAGTTTGTTGGAGCGTTAGTTTTACTAGAACAATTGTAAATTGTTTAAAATAGACACTTTTTATATCATGTTAAAATGACATTCCGATGACAAAGTGGATTTTGGCTCTTGTATGAGCCTAACAAGATTTTTTTTTTTAATAATATTATTTGTAGCTCAATACCTTCTCTTTGCTTTAGGGAATTATCAAAGAATGACTGTTTGCTTCAGTCACCTAATATAAGAAAACGGGAACAAACAGAAGACCCACAGGTTACAATAATACCGCACATACTGTTGGTATTAAGGCAAAAACACATGACAAAAAATCAACAGAGCAAAAATCTCAATGAAAAAAAAAACAACACACGAGACTGCGCCCTGTGGATATAAAATACTAAAAATGTAAAACTAAGCATATATTTAACCAATTTAAAAAAAAGTTTTCTTCTGCACGAAAACCACCTGAAGAACAAGATGAAAAAAAAACTTAAAACGAATAAAACCACCACCAAAAAAAATTACACTTGGAAAATTTAGTCTTGTTTGTTGTTTTTTTTTATTTTTATTTTTCTCGCTGTTGGTTTTTTTGTCACGGCTGACCAGTTCGGCCTAAGACCTTTTATTCGACAAAATACATGACAACCGTGCCTCGTCCCGGTAACATCAATATTTTAATATTTAAAATGTTTCACAGTTTTAATCTCCCTGTCTAAACATTCAGCTTTTATAAAAGAAAAAGAACTGTATTCTCAATACAAAAAAAACACCCTGGCCTTTGGAAGACTTTGGGGGTATTAGCCCTAAACGTGGTTCAGTTAGGGGCACCAATCAAGTGTCGCCAGCACTATTTGCTTATTAGCTATTTTACAAAACACCATAAATTTCATGAGGGCTTGGCTGTTGGCCAGTTATTCGACGCTTTTGTGTCTCTTAGAACGACACATATACGCAGGCACGCTTATAGACATGCGTATTCATAAGACAATCAGCGTTATAGATTCAGCAGAAACATGGTCATAATGTCTCTGAGATATGTGATTTTGTTAATTTGTAAAACATTGTCAAAAAATTGAAACAATTTAAACTGGAACTAGAAGATGAATTCTAGGCAAAGGGAGGTAATGACCATGTTAGCCGTAAGTACTTAAGCCAATAATTTAGCCATAAAAACTGAGCCATAACTAACATTACTTTGATGAGCATGGTCAAAGTTTAGAAGCTTCAACGTAATAAAATTAGTGCTGAAGACCAGTCTTAAAGACATTCAAATTGTTTATCTTAAATCGGTGTACATTCCCCACTGTAGCATCTTTTACAAACCTATATAGATATAGTTACAAGCCTTAGCTACTTACGACTGGTCTTTTCAGGTCTGGCGGCAATCGGAGGTGGATCTTCCTCAGGGGGAGAAGCTGCAGGGACATCATTCAATAGATTATCCCCAACTGCCTCCATTAAGGCAGCCATTTCGTCATCAGTGAAGACCTGTGGGTTCAAATCTCCACGCCTAATTCTTTTGACTCTCAAAGACTGTAAAATTAAAGTAAAATTTAAGCTAATATAATTCTCTATACAGAATAAGCGGTGAAAAACCCACCCCCTTTCCACTTTTTAATTTCCATTAAAATTTCTTTTATAAGTTATTTGTACAAATAACGTTAAAAAGAACACATGATAGATTTAGTTTTTATAAAATTATTGCACACTAGAAAGATATAAAGTATTTATAAAAGGGGAATATGGACCCCTAAGAATAATCCTTTATTAGCGGGGGTGCTTGGAAGGTAGAAGGGTATGACTCGTGGAGGAGAAGCACTTTTTTCAATAGTTACTATCTCTCTCTCTCTCTCTCTCTCTCTCTCTCTCTCTCTCTCTCTCTCTCTCTCTCTCTCTCTCTCTCTCTCTTTTCTTCTTGCCAAGTAATTACCTCTAAAATATTATACAATCAATAAATAATTACCATATCATCCTTAAAAAAATACTTGTCGATAATTTGAGCGGCTAATATACGGATAGAAGTGACTTCATGGTTCTGGAGTATCTTTAGCTTGTAAAACCCTAAAAACAAAAAGTATTTTGAGAAACCATGAAAACAAAAAAGTTAAAAATAAAATAGAATATAAGAAAGTCATACACTAAGTGCATATCTCCTTAAATTTAGGTCATAATAATGCACTATGGTTTGACTGACACGAAAACCATTATCTGCTTTCAATGCACGAGTGATCCTAATGCTCTTAAATTCTCCCATGGAAAATACCTCCAGCACAAAATTCACCCCCACACCCAGACACCCGAAAAATGTATGCTTACTTTCTAGTAACAAGTACTATATGTAAACAATAGGTACATTTTATATCTTAAAGACCTTTCCTCAGGGGCTTTAGGGGTTCAAGTTATCTCTAAAGTAATAATTATTGGGCCTTTCAACTATGCTGAATACAATGGCTCTCTCAAACTTTTGATTGGATGATTTTGAGACAAAAAGGACGTGGGAGTTGGCCTAGTTGCCCACCAATCTTATTGGTGACTTAAAAAGAGCACTAGAAATTTTAATTACCGTTCAAATGAGCCCTCTGCCGGTGGTTAGCACGAATGATTCAATACGATAGCCCCTTGGACAAAAAAAAATTAACACCCATCCATAATCAGTAAAAAGGTAACCGAAACCTTTTTAGGTTGTTTAAAATTTAGAAAGAACCCTGAACTCCCTCTATCCATTTGTCTTGAAAGCTAGCTACTACTGTGTACTTGTTGGGGCCAAGGGGTGCAAATTCATGTGAATCTAGGAGGAGGGCAAACATCCTAAGTGAAAATCTACAATATCTTATATCATAGGTTCAACTTGAAGTAAAGTTAAAAATGAAAATTTATAACAATTCAAAACCGCATTCAAGGAAGGAGTTAGGGGGTTTGAATCCCCTTCCGTCCAAAAAAAATACTTATCCAACTCCACCTAATTGAAAAACAAAATAAAATACATAAAATCATTTTTCTAATGCATTTTTTAAAGTTTTTTTTTGTACCTCCCCCTCGAACAAAATCCTGGGCAAAGCCCTGTAACAATTTCAATATAGACTAAATGAGAACGACATATGTCCCCTTTTGAAGAATAGGGCTCCTAAATCTTCAGCCCAGTGGCAAATGCATAATTGTCAAGGAAACCATTTTTTTACCTTGTGCCACACGTAAAGCGTAAAGGCCAGAACACCCAGAAAGGGTAAAGAGAAACTAATATTTAATTTTTAATTGCGTAGGAAAATGCTCGATTTAAGCTAAAAACAAATTTTGAAGCATTTGAAAGAACTAAAAAAAACATTTTGGCAAAAAAGTCTTAATTCTCTGACCCTGGAATCTTAAAAATATATCATGACAATAGGCTACAATAATAACTATTTGAAAACAATTTAATACAACCAATTTTTTTTTTTACAAACAAAAGATTAGGTCTGTGACCTTCGTAACAGCAACAAAGGTTTAGTGTTTTTATCTATTTATTTTATTGATTTTATACTACTACTAACAACTCACTGCAACACCCAGCTGCATGACACCAACACAGCGACGCTTGTTCCTCCTCTGTCCCAATCTATTCAAAGCCTCCCTCTTTACATCCTCCCAGGAATTTCTCATTCTCTTTTTTCAGGAATTTCTCATCCTCCTACCCCAACCACGGATAACCAGCTTTCAATAGAGCCCTACGAGGTTGGGCCAAAAAGGACAATCTTTGGCAAACTGTCATTCTTCAGCCACATAACGTGTTCTAGTCTTCTCAACCTTTCTGTCATTACAGCCCTAGAATGTAAGATTGAACCACATTTTACGTACAGCTTACTCTTTAAGATATGGCAAGTTAGTCGGGTACCCAAAACATTCCAAACGCAATTTCTCTGGTAAAAAAAAATCAAGCAAAACGCCCTCCGTTTTTCTGATCGAATACGCTTTAGAACCATATTTGACCCTCGGCATCACTGTAGCATCCAATTTTATAATCTTAGTTCGCAGACTCATCATTCTATGTTTTAAACTTCTCTCAACTGTGAAAAAAAATACCCTGAGCCTTCCCCCCTTCAGTTTCATGAATTAGTGCCCTTCTTATGACAGAATTAAAAAGAAATAGTATCTGTATGGTAGGGAATAACGAGTGAGTTTCTGAAAAGATTTGGATGGACGTAGCGTTTTGATATCGGATGGCTTGGTGTTGCGATCGTTTAACGGATGAAGTAGCAGTATATACTTTTGTGAGAACCACTGTCTCAGTTTTTTTTTTGTTTTTTTTTAAGTTTTCAGGTTTTCGTTGGAAATTAGAGTTCCCATAAAAGTACCTTTTTAGGTAAACGATCGCAAGAATCGCTGGACAAGTGTGACGCATATAGTATAGAGTTTTTCTAAGCATTGACTAAATGACGGTTACCTCCATACTTCAAAACTTCCACATACACACGACTCCTCGCTGGAGACTTCAAAAGGTTGTTAATACTATTTAAAGCAAGCACTAATACTTCCAAATCCTCCACATATAACAATCGACAGATGTGTCGAACTACGTTGGTGTCTAGTAAAGTAGCCTTAAAATATAACTTCATGCTCGCAGTCAAATTGTTTATAACAGATGCTGCTGTCTTCTGAATTTGAAACTGAACCTAAAAAAAAATTGAAAAAGTATATTTAAACCACTAAATTCCATATTTACAGCCTTTAGAGACACGCCCAATATTTTATCTTTTGGGTTAAATTGAAGTGCAGTTGGACTGCTTTACAAGTTGGTCATGAAAGGAATATGTTGTTGATTCATATATTATGGAACTGTATTCAGATCCTACTAACGGTGAAACTGGGCTTTGGCCTTAACAATTATTTGTTGAGCTTTAGTTTTTAACCACCAAACCAAAGAGCACGGGTAACTTACAAGAATGGCAACTGGTGCTTTTATAGACGAAAAAAATATGAGCACCATCTAGCGTTTGATTGCATTGACATTTTTTATTCTCTGTAATCGTTTTTCCTTTCAGAACTGAGATCATGAACTGAGAACACTAATTTTCACCTACTAAACAAATTAAATTAATTATTCTCCAAAATTATTCTTAAAATTTCACCAAATGCAGGAAGGCATTAGAATTTTTGCCGACACAAGCAAGAGATCCCACTTTTATAAGTTACCCATATTCTTTATATAAAACGACCAAAAAACTGCTAAACTGGGTAATCTTACAAGAAATATTAGCAGTACGCCAATTTGTCACATTGTGAATACTACTAAAAAAAAAGCAAACAATATTAGACATTGGAAATTAAATAACATTAACGAAGGTTCAATCCTGGCGCTTTGCCTAAAATAAATTTCAAACCTTCGAGTCAGGCAAAACCAAAATTGTAATAATTCAGCTACTATGGGCTACATGGGCGTACTATGGGTTCGCTCCTTCATGTACATGATCTGACTCTATTTTTTAGGAGTTATGGGCTATTGTATTTCTAAACATTGGACGTGATATCAAATTTTTAAAAAGTTTTTAAGTGTTCAGATATTGGGATTTCAGTTTCGTTTGCGGGAATTGTAAACTGGCAACTCATTAAAAGGGATAGATAATTCAAAATTGATAAATGCTTAAGAGAAGGAATTGATAATG